>NW_019235216.1:0-1917 GCF_002742605.1 Olea europaea var. sylvestris
GACGAAATTACCCCCGGCGCAATTTTTGTTCCCGATCAACCTGTCGAATTTGAGCCCATCCCGACACAGTCGAGAAAAATAACGAAATTGCCGCAGGCATGATTCTTCTTTCCGATCAAACTGCCAAATTTCAGCCAATTCCGATACAGTCGAGAAAAATGACGAAATTGCCCCCGGATCGATTTTTGTTTCCGATCAAACTGTCAAATTTGAGCCCATTCAGACACAGTTGAGAAAAATGACGAAATTACCCACGGCGCGATTTTTATTTCAGATCAAACTGCCAAATTTCAGCCAATTCCGACACAGTCGAGAAAAATGACGAAATTGCCCCCGGCGCGATTTTTATTTTAGATAAAACTGCTAAATTTCAGACAATTCCGATACAGTCGAGAAAAATGACGAAATTGCCCCCCGGCGCAATTTTTGTTCACGATCAACCTGTCGAATTTGAGCCCATCCCGACACAGTCGAGAAAAATGACGAAATTGCCCCCGGCGCAATTTTTGTTCCCGATCAACCTGTCGAATTTGAGCCCATCCCGACACAGTCGAGAAAAATGACGAAATTGCCACCGGCGCGATTCTTCTTTCAGATCAAACTGCCAAATTTCAGCCAATTCCGACACAGTCGAGAAGAATGACGAAATTGCCCACGGCGCGATTTTTATTTCAGATCAAACTGCCAAATTTCGGCCAACTCCGACACAGTCGAGAAAAATGACGAAATTGCCCCCGGCGAGATTTTTTGTCTCCGATCAACAAGTAAAATTTTAGCCAATTCCGACACAGTCACGAAAAATGACGAAATTACACCCGGCGCGATTTTTGTTCCGGATAAACCTGTCAAACTTGTGCCCATTCCAACACAGTCGAGAAAAATGACGAAATTGCCGTCGGGGCAATTTTTATTTCCGATCAAACAGCCAAATTTCAGCCAATTCCGACACAGCCGAGAAAAATGACGAAATTGCCGTCGACGCGATTTTTATTTCCGATCAAACAGTCAAATTTCAGCCAATTCCGACACAGTCGAGAAAAATTACGAAATTGCCCCCGGCGGGGTTTTTGTTCCCGAAACCTGTCAAATTTGAGCCCATTCCGACACAGTCGAGAAAAATGACGAAATTTCCGCCGGCGCGATTTTTATTTTCGATCAAACTGCCAAATTTCAGCCAATTCCAACACAGTCGAGAAAAATGACGAAATTGCCCCCGACGCGGTTTTTGTTTCCGCTCAACCCGTCGAATTTTAGCCAATTCCGACACAGTCGCGAAAAATGACGAAATTGCCGCCAGCGCGATTTTTATTTCCGATCAAACTGCCAAATTTCAGCCAAATCCGACACAGTCGAGAAAAATGACGAAATTGCCCCCGGCGCGATTTTTGCTCTCGATAAACCTGTCAAATTTGAGCCCATTCCGACACAGTCGAGAAAAATGACGAAATTGCCGCCGGCGCGATTTTTCTTTCCGATCAAACTGCCAAATTTCAGCCAATTCCGACATAGTCCAGAAAAATGACGAAATTGCCCCTCGCGCGATTTTTGTTTCCGATCAACAAGTCAAATTTTAGCCAATTCCAAGACATTCGCGAAAAATGACGAAATTACACTCGGCGCGATTTTTGTTCCGGATAAACCTGTCAAATTTGTTCCCATTCCAACACAGTCGAGAAAAATGACGAAATTGCCGTCAGCGGGATTTTTATTTCCTATCAAACTTCCAAATTTCAGCCGATTCCGACACAGTCGAGAAAAATGACGAAATTGCCGCCGGCGCGATTTTTATTTCCGATCAAACTGCCAAATTTCGGCCAATTCCGACACAGTCGAGAAAAATGAAGAAATTGCCCCCGGCGCGATTTTTGTTTTCGATCAACCTGTCGAATTTGAGCCCATTCCGACACTGTCGAGAAA
>NW_019235216.1:2045-2257 GCF_002742605.1 Olea europaea var. sylvestris
AAAATTGCGAAATTGCCCCCGGCCCAATTTTTGTTCCCAATCAACCGGTCAAATTTGAGCCCATTCCGGCACAGTTGAGAAAAATGACGAAATTTCCGCCGGCGCGATTTTTATTTTCGATCAAACTGTCAAATTTCAGCCAATTCCTACACAGTCGAGAAAAATGACGAAATTGCCCCCGACGCGATTTTTGTTTCCGATCAAACTGTCAA
>NW_019235217.1:0-2257 GCF_002742605.1 Olea europaea var. sylvestris
TCCGAATAATTAATTTCGTTATTAATTATGTTAGGTTGAAGAAGTGTTAGACAGAAAATTAACAATGGAAAATCGCACCAGGGGCAATATTGTCATTTTTCGCGACGGTGTCGGAATGGACCCAAACTTGGCAGGTTGATTGGAAACAGCCCCGAAATTGGACTCAGGGCATAGATCCGGGATAACATGATTTTAGCCAAATTCCTTCGTTTGGGCCTCCGAAAAATTAATTTCCGTATTAATTATGTCTGGTTGAAGAAGTGCTGGACAGAAAATTAACAAAGCAAAACCACCCCGGGGGCAATTTTGTCATTTTTCGCGAGTTTATCGGAATGGGCCAAAATTTGGCAGGTTGATCGGAAACGGCACACGAAATTAGACTCGGGATATAGTCCCGGGATCACATAATTTTAGCTAAATTCCTTCGTTTGGTCCTTCGAATAATCAATTTCCTTATTAATTATGTCAGGTTGAAGAAGTGTTGGACAAAACATTATCAAAGCAAAACCGCACCAGGTGGAATTTTGTCATTTGTTGTGACAGTGACGGAATGGGCCAAAATTTGGCAGGTCGATTGGAAACGGACTGTGAAATTGGACTCGGGGCACAAACCCGAGATCACGAAATTTTAGCCAAATTTCTTCATTTGGACCCTGAATACTTAATTTCCTTATTAATTATGTCAGGTTGAAGAAGTGCTGGATAGAAAATTAACAAAGCAAAACCGTACCAGGGGCAATTTCGCAATTTTTCGTGACGATGTCGGAATGGGCCAAAATTTGGCAGGTTGATTGGAAATGGCCCGCGAAATTGGACTCGGGCCACAGACCCGGGATCACAGGATTTTAGCAAAATTCCTTCGTTTGGGCCTCCGAATAATTAATTTCCTTATTAATTATGTCAGGTTGAAGAAGTGTTGGACAGAAAATTAACAATGGAAAACCGCACCAGGGGCAATATTGTTATTTTTTTGCAACGATGTCGGAATGGAACCAAACTTGGCAGGTTGATTGGAAACAGCCCCCGAAATTGGACTCGGGGCATAGATCCGGGTTCACGGGATTTTAGCCAAATTCCTTCATTTGGGCCTCCGAATAATTAATTTCCGTATTAATTATGTCGGGTTGAAGAAGTGCTGGACAGAAAATTACCAAAGCAAAACCGCACCCGGGCCAATTTTGTCATTTTTCACGAGTTTGTTGGAATGGGCCAAAATTTGGCAGGTTAATTGGAAACGGTACGCGAAATTAGACTCGGGATACAGTCCCGGGATCACGAAATTTTTGCTAAATTCCTTCGTTTGGTCCTCCGAATAATCAATTTCCTTATTAATTATGTCAGGTTGAAGAAGTGCTGGACAGAAGATTATCAAAGCAAAACCGCACCAGGTGGAATTTTGTCATTTGTCGCGACGGTGTCGGAATGGGCCAAAATTTGGCAGGTTGATTGAAAACGGCCAGCGAAATTGGACTCGGGGCACAAACCCGGGATCATGAAATTTTAGCCAAATTTCTTCATTTGGACCCCGAATACTTAATTTCCTTACTAATTATGTTAACTGGCAGGTTGATTGGAAATGACCCACGAAATTAGACTCGGGCCACAGACCCAGGATCACAGAATTTTAGCAAAATTCCTTCGTTTGGGCCTCTGAATAATTAATTTCCTTATTAATTATGTCTGGTTGAAGAAGTGTCGGACAGAAAATTAACAAATGAAAAGCGCACTAGGGGCAATATTGTCATTTTTCGCGACGGTGTCGGAATGGACCCAAACTTGGCAGGTTGATTGGAAACAGCCCCCGAACTTGGACTCGGGACATATATCCGGGATCACGGGATTTTAGCCAAATTTCTTCGTTGGGGCCTCCGAATAATTAATTTCCGTATTAATTATGTAAGGTTGAAGAAGTGCTGGATAGAAAATTACCAAAGCAAAACCACACCCGGGGCAATTTTGTCATTTTTCACGAGTTTGTCGGAATGAGCCAAAATTTGGCAGGTTGATTGGAAACTGCACGCGAAATTAGACTCGGGATACAATCCCAGGATCATGGAATTTTAGCTAAATTCCTTCGTTTGGTCCTCCGAATAATCAATTTCCTTATTAATTATGTCAGGTTGAAGAAGTGCTGGACAGAAGATTATCAAAGCAAAATCGCACCAGGTGGAATTTTGTCATTTGTCGTGACGGTGTCGGAATGGGCCAAAATTTGGCAGGTTGATTGGAAACGGCCTGCGAAATTGGACTCGGGGCA
>NW_019235218.1:0-20446 GCF_002742605.1 Olea europaea var. sylvestris
AAAGAGAGAGAATGTTGTTGAAAAGTATTGGAAATGCATGGCCTGATTTGATAAATAAAAGTGAATATTCTCAGCCTGATTATGGTAAGAACGTCAGCAGTAGTTTCGATACTTTCCAAACGAAGACGGCATTTTTGAAAAAGAAACTAGGTTGCTAACGAGAGATCGGCTAATGCCCTTTCGTAGAAACATGTCATTTTCCAATATAGATGCTTTTGTTTCTGTCGATTTGGAGTTACTTGGTGCTCATGTTGAGGCAGAGAGCTGGTAATGAATTCAAGCTGCAAAATTCTAGAAGAGTCTCTCATGGATCCTGTAATTGGTTCATCTCTTAAAAATGCAGTTATTGATGCTCTTACAAAAGAACGTGCAGAAAGAAAGAAATGGAAGCTTGACGGCAGGTTAAGGGAGTTTATTCTACTTGGTTAGATGATTTCTTGCGACATCTCAACTCCCCTAGCAATGAGGAGATATGAATTTGAGATTAGTACCTATCAATTCCTATCAGAATGGTTGAAGTTCAGTGATTATGATCTGTTCATGTTTTTGGGCTGCCTCACTCTTTCTTGGACTGCTTGAGCCGCTGCAGAATTGGGCTAGTTTAAATTCGGGTTAACAACAAAATTGAAAGAACCGTGTTTTTCAGGGTTGCACGACTTTGCCTCTTTGAGGGTTAAAGATTAGCCCTGCACGTGGCTGATTTCTAATCCTTGGATCGTATCTGGGCCTAACATGATCTTTCGACCACAATTTTTTGCTTTATATGTGCTGTTGGTAATTTTAAATTTAAACTATAGGGTTTATGTGTTCTCCTTCAATGATTTGAATTATTCAGTGTAATTTTGATTGAAACATTTTCTGTAGAAGGTTCAAGTATATTATTCCGGATTTAATGGTCTTGCTTTTATGTTTTAAAGGCTCTTACTGTGTTCTTTAAATCATCATGATACAGTTTTTGACTCTCTACATGGGTATGTAGTTTTTGCCTCCTTACAAGGACATGCATACGCAATCGAGCAGATTCAAGGTTGTGAAAATAAGTTTGGCTGCCCTTAAAAGGGCCCGACCACCTAAAAAGGGTAGAAACTTGTGCTGTGATTAAGCGCATAATCATGTGCAAACATGGCGTAAAATTGCCAAAGTAGACTACCCAAAGAGTGAGTCACTTTGTGGAAACAACAGTAAAATCCAATCGATAAATCCAACAAACGTATAACTACATACATACATGCATGCGTTATGCACACACANTTGTGGAAACAACAGTAAAATCCAATCGATAAATCCAACAAACGTATAACTACATACATACATGCATGCGTTATGCACACACAGAGAGACAAATACTTGCGAGTTCCCATATTCATTTTCTTGGTTCTTGACCAAAAAAACACTTTGTCGAAGCCTTGTCGAATGGCTTTGGTGCAGGGCAACGGTTGATTCTTATACCATACTGTAAGAAAGAGCGGCAATTACATTAATATTCCTGTCTTTTCAGTAATATTAGGGTTTGTCCTATAAGGGCTCGCTGTTTTTCTTCATTTCATTTAACACCATAAAAATTTATAAGTGTGTGTTTGATTGGACGCATAAGTTGAAAGGAGAGAATAAAAAAGAATCTATCGGACGGGGTTGGCTTGAAGATAGTTTTATTTTTTGGTCGAAGTTGATAACATATTGGTGTGAAACCATTGATTGACTCTTTTTGTAATGAAAATTGGTTGAAGCAATCGCAATAATGAAATATGTATTTCTTTTAAATTTCATTTTATATAATTTCAAGAAGTCTACGTTCAACACTTTTTACGTGTAACTATTATTTTTGGTTTTTTACTTATATTTTTGTTGAACAAGCGATCCCTTAAAATTTTTATACTCAACCCTTACATATTAGTCAACATATGATGGGATTTGCATGTGCAACTAACAAAACTTTAAGTCTTTGAATATTAAAAGTTTCGACCTTGAAGGGTACCGGCTTTTCATGTGTTACAAAACTTGTAACCAACTTTTGTAGACTAGCAAGATGCAATTTATTAAGGGCATCATTTTTTATTCATAAAATTCCAAATCGAAAACATGGAATGGGTCGATACTTTCGATTAAGGACGTCAAAACCAGTCATATTGATTAGGTAGGTAGGTAGGTAGCTCGATCTATGTAAGGGTTTTAATCGACCCGGTCCTTAGATGATCTATGATATTTATTTGATACTTGTCCATTTGAGTTTATTATTTTGTTTAAAATATGAAAAACGGCTATGCAAATTACGGGCTTAAAGGTTTTTGCTCTGATGAACTCTCAAATCAATTTATTAGAAGAAATAAAAATATTAAAAAAATGATTCACAAAATATAATGTTTATTATGAAAATATTATCTAGTTGAAAAACATTTATGAAAATATAGAAAAATCAAGCAAACAAAACTTTGAATCTATTTACATTATAGTTTTATTTTATTCAATTAGGTGTGACCCAATTTTGGCTACTTGCCTCTCGTAATTTCTTGGAAAATAATAATCCAAACCAAATCATAAACAATAATTCATAACTGCTGTAAACAACATCACATAAAGTAATTTGATACATTACACAACAATCTTTGATGTTATTATTGAAGAAGCCTTTAAAAAATTAATTAGGCCCCTCAAACGCTCATCCACTCTGAATCGATCTAACAAATTGATACTAAAATTTATCGATAATAAGATTAATTTTCCGTATAGCAGTCTTTATCAAATAACTAGTTCATCAGACTGTACCTTGATTTAATTTGATTTCTTAATCGGAACCAAGCTTGCGGCGGAGAATGGAATTGCTTTGGTGTTGATGGTGGTGATTTTGGGCTGTTTTGGCTCATCTGATTCGTCGGTATTTCGGGATTTCACCAGAGGGATTTGCTGTTGAGTAGCGATGTCTCGGCCGGCGAACTTTTGAGGAGGAAAGAAGAAATCAGTGGGGAAGAATTTGTACTGAAGTCCAGCCATGTATGTGTAGAAATGAGTTATTTGAGAGTATTTAGCTTTTTTGTTAAGCATTTTGATTCGGCCTTTCACTTATTTATAAAGCCACATATCTAAGGGCTTGTTTGCCTTTCAATAATGCTTATGGCCTATTTGATAGGTTGAGTTTTTCTTGGAAAATAATTCCATTTTCCACCAATATAATATGTTTGATAGCAAACTTTTTTGTGTAATTTGTTTTCCTCCAACCCCTCACGTGTCCCGATTTTCCGTGGTTTTAAAGAATTTTTTTTCATGGAAAACAAAACCAAAAATGAATACCAGCAAATTCAAAATTTCAACATTTTTCATGTGAAAAACTATATCAATCAAACACATTTTATTGACAGTTCCCATTAAAACAAGTTCTAGGCAATTCGATTCCCTAAAATTCGCTTTCTTTTCCTCCAAATTTCATTCTTACAGTCAAATGGACCTTTAGTTTTTTTAATTATTATACTTATAATCATTGGAAACGAGATTAAAATTTTATCTTCATCAAAAATCAAGTGAAATTCATACGTTACTCAATTTCGCCTACTCTTAATTAAAAGTTTTTGAGCATCAAGATCTATGTATCAATTGTTGTCATTGATGGTGTGTTTAGTTTTTTGAAAAGGGTTTTCGGAATTTAAGTTGAAAATGGAAAATAAGATTAATTGCTGCCACCAAACAAGCCTTTATCTATCCTTGACCATTTTGGAATATCAATTTTTTATTCAAAGGATATTCTAGTCCATATACTCCACCTACTTTTATAAGATCCATAACGTTTTATTTGTGAGTTAAAAATAAAAACTATATAAAATTAACTGGCCCCACTTTAAATTTGATAATTAATTAGGACTCATAGCATGAGTAATGATGTGTTTGCGAGATTTTTTTCCTTTTTTTTTACTTCAATAATAATTAATTATTTTTCCTTCTGTTTTTATATGATTGATTAGATTGAGCACGTGATTGAGATAGGCAATCCCACGTGAGTCATACATTGCAACGTGTTCTCATTGACCAAACTGATATTTTAATGTGTTTATTTTGGTTTAAATTTTTAATTAAATAATTTCTTCTAAAGTCTCAATAATACAGAATAAATTAATTAAAGGTGGGCTGCCTACTATTTGCAGCATGATTTATGAGCATATTGGGTGGTAACTAGTAATCGAAGACAATACTATTGATGGCTCATGTGATTTGATTTCTATACTAAAAAAGTCCAAAAGTATACCGAAATTACTTCTAATATGCACGAGTTTCTACAACCGTAACTTTCCACAGAGGGCAGAATTCACAAACCATGTTTTAAGTATGCACACTTTAAAATTAAAGTGGTTAAGTTTAATTATGTAAAAACTAGGTTTTTATGTAATTAATTAAAAATATTTAATATTTAAATATAATAAAAGTCACGTTTACACAATTATTGTCACAAATCTCCAATTATAGGTCACAGATTTTTTCTTGGTCACAAATCAAAATTTTGTTGGTCACAGATTTTTTCGTGGTCGCAAATCAAAAATTTTGTTGGTCAAAAATTATTTCGAGATTGTAAATCAAAAATTTTATAGGTCACAGTTTTTATCATTGGTCGCAGATTAAAAAATTATAGGTCACAGATTATTTATTAGTCATATATTTCGAATTTGTTGGTCACAATTATCAAATTTTAAGGTCACATTGGTCAGAGGTCAAAACAGTGGGTCACATACCACCACCTTTACTGTCACCACCACCCTCACTCCATCACTATCACCGCTATCGCCACTACTGCCAAAATTTTCACCACCAGATCCAATCAATCGCTAACAAAAACCTAAGCAATCAACTCTACCAGCTCTTCCAACCACCAACCACCACCTCCACCTCCACCGCCGTAAAAAACCACAACAACCGCCACCACCAAATACAATAACAATACCTATGCACAATCTCACCACTGTTTCCACCCAAAATCACCACTGCCAACAACCACCGCCAACAACACCACAATCGTACACAACCACTGTCAGGGGCACCACCACCACCAGAGCCACTGCACACGAACTGGCGGAACACAAATCGAAAAAAATTCAACCACTCACTACCTAACCATACCATCAGCAACACCACCGCACAGGTGCACATACCACCACCCGTAAAATCCACCGACGATCAAAACCATGGAAAAAATCAAGTAGAGCCGCGAGCAGTGGCGTTCACAGTAAATCGTCGAAGAATTGTTCACAGTACATCTACCTCGTAAACCATCAGCCATAGCAAATCGTCGGAGAAATATCGCTAATCGGAGGAATTTCAGATCGAAGCCTTCGTCGCAATTTCATCCCTTCATTCCAGTAGCAACGTACTGGCGGCGGCGAAGTGAAATGAGGTTGATCTTCGACGACGAATGCTCCAATGGCGACGACGACATCATCTGACAGAGGATGAAGATGGAAAGGAAGAGTGAGAGTGCAAGTGTGAGAATGAAATAAAAGTGGGTGGAAATAAAATTAGGGTTCATATTATATGTCAAAACTTGATTTGTGCACAATGAAACTTGGTCCCTGGCTTTTGAATTGTGGTCTTTAAGTACCTGGTACCATGTAATTTTCCCTTCCACAAATTACATATGCGGATGATTATAAATAACTTGACAATTTTAAATTATGGTTGACAAAAATTCCTGAAGCAAATCAAGCAATTCGATTCCATTCGATTTTTCTTAAGTTAAATCCCTGAATAGGCACTAGAATCAAGAATCGACAGGTTTAATTCAATTCACGATTCTAGACCAAGCATTGACGAACCAAATCTCCCTAATTTTTTTATATTGAATATGTTAATATATTTTGTTTTTTTCTAAATATATTTATTATATGCCAATTAATTAATTGTAAGTGCAGCTCTCCAACTTCCAAGGACCGAGCCCAACATGAAACCGAAATAATTTTGGGCAACTTACAAAAATGCCCTTAAATTAGATGTGTTTTGAAAAATCATATGAAAATTTTTTTGGAAGTAAAAAATACTGTGTAAAATTAAAAAATGACACTGTCACTTTTTTTTTTAATAAAAATTGTCACTTTTTTCACAATTAAAAAAAAATGACACTCAAAAAGTGGCAAAATTAGAAAAAAAAAATGACACGAACTCAAAAAAATGATAGACACTAAAAGAAAGTAAATTCTACAAATTCAAAAAATGGTTACGGAAATTTTAAAAAGTGACAGAAGCTCAAAAAAAATAAATTCTACAAATTCAAAAAAGTGACAGAATTTCAAAAAAGTGACGGACGCTGAAAAAATAAATTCTACAAATTCAAAAGAGTGACAAAAATTCAAAAAAGTAACAGAAATTAAAAAAATGACGAACACTAAAAAACTTACTTAAAAAAAAGTGACGAATGATCAAGAAAAAAGTGATTACATTCTTCCTTCCTAGCAACTAAACTTACTAACATCTAACTGCAGCCAATCTAAGAAACTTTAAATTGAAGTAATGGATTGCTTCTTCTTTTGCGATGCTTTTGGAAATCACTTATAATTGGTGGCCAATATACAAGAGAGAGTGAATTAACGTCAAAAGAGGATTCCACGAACTGTCTCTAGCAACATGTCCAATAGAGAGTTTCTCATTATCAATTCTGTTTTTTTAAAAGGCACGAATGCAACAGCAGTATCACTAGCAACTGGCAGGCTATTTCCTGTTATTTCCTGCCATTTCTGCAGTAGTATCACCAACATTTGCAAACCTATTTACTCAGCCTGTGACAGAAAGTGTCAAGTACTTGGTCTTTAGGGGAAAAAAGAGTATGGAAAATGTTAAAGATAAGTTTAGTGTCTCTTTAAACTTTCAAGTAAAAAGGATTGAAAAGTAAAACTCAGCTAACCCAACAATGGCTTCGGGAGAAAAACAACTACCACATTACAAATTAATTTTGATTCTTTTTGTCCACATAATTTAACTAAGGGTAACTTCCAAAAATATCTCTAAAATTAATGATCTTTCGAAAAATCATATAAAAGGTATTTTGGAAGTAAAAAGTAAAGTGTAAAATTAAGTGTCACTTTTGTTATTTTTTAAAAATGACACAACGTCAATTTTTAAAGTTAAGTGGAACTTTTTAATAAAAAAGTCGCATGGTCACTTTTATTAAAAAGTGATATTTGTCCCTAAATAAAGTGATAGAATTTTCAAGAAAGTCATAGGAAAAAAATAGTAAGAATCTCTAAAAAAAGTGACAAAAATTAAAAAAAAAGTGACAAAACACCAATTAAAACATTGAAATCAATTTCATAAGGTGGCTAAACTTTACATTTAAGTACATTATTATCTTGTGCGGAGAATATAACGCAATTTTTCCTTTGAACCTATATTTTTGAGAGATTATTAAATCTCAATTCAAAAAAAAAAAAAAAGGATTGATACTAAAAAGAGTGACTAAAAAAGTGACAAAACGATTAACACATATTCTATTGCTATTTCTATAATGAAGAAATAATTCAAGTTCTTTTTTCCTCAGACCCGCTCCCAACTCCAATTTAGACTATAGGTCTCTTTCTGACTTTTTCGGCATAAGAGGTCTTGTCTCTTTGCTTTTTTAGCGCATCCAGGGCCTTGGCGCCCAGCTTAGCTGGAGAGGCCTAGTTTGATCTGAGAAGTGCTAATTCGCAATTCCAAAAGAGGGGCCGATAAGGCTGCTAACCCTGGTAAGAACCTTCTCGGAGACAAGTTACCTTTAGATCTGTTGGTTTATAAGGTCTTTTAACGGGCTAATATAGGGCTTAGAAAACTAAACCATATCCACCTAAAATCCACGTAGAAAAATGATTAACACAAATTCTGAAGATTATTTCTACACATTCCACACATTTGTTTTTTGATCATACATCTAGTAAAGCATTATGTATTTGTAATGGAAATTTTGCAAGAAAACAGAGCATGGGATAACCAGGGCCACGGAAATATAAAATTCCAAGTTCCAATAAGAAGATTCAATCAAGAACACAAAGGGAACTTTCTTGAATCCATTAAATCCATTCCTTCCCATTTACAAAGAATTACAGAAGGTGCCATCAAAAGAGTGCCCATTTTCAAAAATAGGATTCAAATTCGGTTCAAGTGGAGTGACTAAATTAAAATCCCAAGAGAATCATATTGAACCATGAGATAATATTTCATTGTTCATAAATTCAGATTCATACTGAATTATATTTGTTATGCCAGTACGTATTAGAATTTAAAATCTTGGATCTTTTACATATAATAATATGAGGAAATTTAGGTATAAAATGAAATAAATTTCTCTTTGATATCTGAACTTTACATATGCAAACTCGAAAATAAATTCTTAGTGATTTTACCTATTCATGGTTGATTGAGGATTTGATCTGTGAAATTTGTTCTTTGATGTTTAATAACTGGAGGTTTGTATCCACAAAAGGCCCGAATGTATAAATTTGAAAAGGGCAACTTACATAAATTTGGAAAGGGCAACTTAGAGGGTTTTAGAAAAGGAACTTATTTTCTACTCTTTATGAATAATGCATTCCATTTTTCAATTTTTTTAGTTTTAGGCAGTTATGGGCCTAATTAACCCAATAGTTTTTTCCGACAAATTTCAATCCAAGCCCAACGTCACTTCATAATTCACCTAAGATATTCATTCTATTATTTAGGTTTAACTGTTGCCATTGTTTTTGGCCACATTTAAGCTCAACTTCATTCACAATTCACCTAACACTCACTCATTCTTTCATTTATATTCAGCTGTTGCCATCGTTTTTAGCCACTCTCCTCACACAAGTCACAACTT
This sequence comes from Olea europaea var. sylvestris, assembly GCF_002742605.1. NCBI lineage: Eukaryota > Viridiplantae > Streptophyta > Magnoliopsida > Lamiales > Oleaceae > Olea > Olea europaea. The sequence goes on from NW_019235218.1 coordinate 8,798, forward strand.
CATCTTTGCTCCTCTAGATCGTCAATGTTTTGACATTATTATTTACTTTTTTTAATAATTTGTATATATAGGTGAATGGATCTTATTAGACATCTTTTATTTGTATTTTCGGTCTTGCTATAGGTACAAGAAAAAACTACCGAATTGATACAGAAATTTGAAAAATGCTAATGTGGCACACTCCCTTTAAAAAAAAAAAAAGATTAGGAAACATAAAAGGGTAGAAATAACAAGACTGAATTGAACTCTTCCCCCACTCTAGCCATTTTACCCTCGCTTCGTCCAATGACTGGCCCTTCAACCTCCTACAGTGAAACCGGCCGTCGCACCAACCCTCCGACAGTGAAATCGATCGACGCTCCAACCTCCACCTTGGATAGTAGTAAGGTGGTATAACTATGAAGCATATTTCTGAGAATCTGATGAAGTGAAATCTCTTGCAATTTGAATAAGTTGTTTGTTAATTGTTAAAGTGTCGATTCATATCATATTTCAGAAATGGTTGAAGTGAAATCTCAATGTAGAATTTGTAATTGCAGAATTAATACAAGTAGAATTCCGTATACATCACCTATATTTACAAAAAATCGCATATATATACTGATATAAACAATATAATTCACATTTGCAGCCCAAAGTCAGTGACCTGAATATAATTTTAGGATCAAATTTATTTGCAGCATGTATAGTGCAACTGAGTTTCCAAAAAATATATACACACATGCATGCTAAGAAAGACTGGAAGTGGACAGTGGATGATTCCGTCCAAATATCTCAAGAATTGACCTGACTTCAAGTTGGAAATTGTAAAAATGGAACAATTGGTTGCCTAGGAGTGGAAAAAAAAGGGAAAAAAATGGGGGAATCGGACCATATCAGTACTAATCGGTTTTGGTCGGTCTAATTTGATTTTTGAATGCTTGAAAAATAAATTGCAAGATATAGCGTATATTCTTCTTATTTCACTTCCATGCCTTTTCTTTTTAAAGTCAGTGAGTTCTTTGACAATTGATGGTTTCATAGCCAAATCCTATTACACGTTCGGCCTAAAGTTCTATGTGCTGTTCTACATTCAGCAAAAAGAGTAAAACTTGTAAATGGACCAAATAGCTAATATCCTAGAACTTGCTACAATGCCCAACTTTGAAAGCTTAAAAGGCTAACATTTCACTGGGTGAAATGGACTCTCGCTTGGCCGGCGATGGTGGAGAATCCGTCTATGGGGACCCCAACTATTCAGCAAACACGCTTAATAGTTGGAGTTTCGCACTTCTTGCTCGGCAGGAGATGTGGAGTATATATGTTGCGGGTTGCATGGCCGGAGATATGGAGATTTGGTGGTGAGTTTCTCTATTCTTGGAGATGTGGAGATATGGAGATTTTGGTGGCGGGTTATCTTGCTTCCCTCTTTCTCAGATTTTTGGCTTCCTGCTTTCTTGATTAGTTTTCTTCTTCTTTTTTTCTTTTCCTTCCCTTAATATCGGTCTAGCTGTCTTTAGTCCCCTGCCATGTTAGTCATTTTTAAATTCCTGTAAGTTATCTGTCAAATGGGTCTGTACTTGTAGCTTTCTCCTTGTATTTTTTTAATTAAATTATGTTATTTTTTAAAAGTTAAAATTGAACATATCATTCATTAAATTAATATAGTGTTGTTATAAGTGTTAAAAAATTTAATTATGGTATGGAACCCCAAATCGAACTGAACCAACTCGAACCAAAGAGAAGAACTATTTCGGTGCCATAATTAAATTTGGACCTAACGATTCCACTTACTGAATATCTAAAAAATCCGATTCAATTCGATTTGAACTGAACCATGTCCAACTCTAATTTAGATCAACTTTAGATGATTTTTCATTTATGGAAATGGAAGGCTAATTCTCAATGATTGAAAATTTGAAGCGTATTATAAAGAGTTCGTTGAGTTCGATTGGAGTGGGACCATTTGATCTATTTATAGGCATTAACAATCAAATTGATCGACAATGTCACATCAGCTATAGTGTTGACCTCAAAGTATGGGCCACCACCCAAATTTAAGGCTTTTGATTGGTGTTTGATGTCAACCATGTAGGTTATCATGCTAATTAGGTTGTACATATAGCCTAGGTAATGAATTTTCTGTCACCTAGATAATCATTGCCTATTTTTTATTTGTGGAGGATGAGTTACTAATGTCAGGGCCGGCCTTGAAAATTTAGAGGTTCTAGGCGACAACTTATTACGAGGCCCTCCAACATAATATTTTTTCAGGTGCAACAATATTTAAATAGAATAATGTTAATTGTACATAAGTAGTTATATAATGATTTATATACAGATGAGATATCAAAGAAATAGTAGAGAAGTTTTTTTTCTTTTTTTTTGTTGAAGAAATTCTGATACGATTATATCTCACCACATATTATGTATGTAAATTATTATGTAAACCGATTATGTAATATAGAACAACCAATTTAATATTTAAATAATTAATACTTTTATATTAAAAAAAAAAGACTTTATGCAATTCAAAGTAACTTGTGTATATATAGTTACAAAGGAGAGAAAAAACCACATTGCAAAACCATAATTCCAAACAATCACCGGGTGCAATAAAATTAAAAGAAATTAACCCAAGCAAAATACCAATGAGGAGTAATTATCCAAACATCAGACAAAGAAAGTGGATCTCATTGTGATACAAACTATCATTCTGACAAAATGCAATTAATTAATTACCTTTCTTTTTACTATTTGTAACTCCAATAATAAATATAGATCAAATGAGATTAAGCGAATTGATCATTGCCTCAAAAACTATCATCCTAGGTCATGTTACCTAATTATTTACATGAATATGCTCCCACAAATGACTTATTTATGAAATTTTTTTTTGGATTAGAAAATATCTTTCTCTATAAATATTAAGACATCTCAGCAATCTGTTATGTTTGGTGTTTACAAATGAATTAGTTATTCTCTTCATCCCACAAAACAGGTCTGGATATTTTAACAAGAATTGAACCTTCCGAACCAGAACAAGAGGTTTTGGTTCGATTTACAAAAAAAATAATTAAATAAATAAATTTGGCACTGGAACTGATAACCGATTGGTTCGAATCAATTCTTAGTTCCTGAACTAGAACTATGAATACCGAAATGGAATTGATTTTCAAGATAATTTTTTGTTTACAATTTATATGTTGGGTAAAAAAATGCAAAACCTATAAACCCTAATTTAGATAGTAGTTAGTCTAAAACTTTAAACCCAAGAAATCAAGACTAGCTCTTACTTTTTTACCTTTCACCTTACATTATATTGTTGCATTTCAGATGTTAGTACATGTTAATCTTTGCAATTTTGGCTTTCTATGAATCAAAAGTTCGAGCTAGATTATGGTGTAAGTTGATGAATCAAAACATTAATTCTTTACAATTCGAGCTTTTTACTTTCTTGCATTGTTTACAACTTAAGTGATTTTTTCATTTTTTTTTAAATAATGTATAGCAATTGAACTTGATATATTCATAGCTTGGATAGTGTATATTTTTTATTTTCTCGAGTTTGTGATTCTTTTTTGAAATAGAATTTTTTTTTCAGTGATGACTTAAGTGATTTTAAAGTTCAGTGACCCCATCAAAACTTCTTGTAAAGTTCAGTGATCATTTAGGTTATTAAATCCGAGTTGGTGTAATGGGCACATCCATGTGTGAAGCGTACTCGTTATATTGTTTTGAATACTTATTAATTTTAATTATATTTTAATTGAGGTCACCTTGTCATGCTGCTAGCAATGGCTCAATTGGGCTACCAAGTAATTCTGGTATCTTTAATTATGTTGAATTTCTGGAAGGTCGATTGGTCCTCTGTTCATACTTCTTTTCTTGTGGTGATATCGTCTATTTGGACCTTTTGGTACAATCTTCTCGATATTGACGGGATATAACAGATCATAATGGTTAATTTGTTATGATTGGAAAAGAAGACTAATAAGCAAATTTGAGTTTATTCTGCAAGGGTTAAATTGAAAAGCATTTTCTTGGATAAAAATTTTATTCTATGCCGTTAAAAAAACGAAGAGTTACTTTCTTGGATAAAAAATTTATCCTATGTCTATTGATCTATGAACATTTAAAATTTTTAAAGGAATTATCATCGATATTCTATCAAAGAGGAAAGAAATAAAGTAACTGATTCGTTAGTTACAAAGGGAAGAGAGTGATGCTGCTTTCAGGAGTATGGTGCTCTTGAGCTATCTCAAGTACTTCGCATTTGTACCATAGTATGATTGGACTAACAAGTCATTTCTCTCAAGTTTAGATGCCTATAGGATTTTTGGTTTCCTTTTTCACATTTGTACCGGAGGTATTACTCATATATTGCTTTCAATATTAATAAAAAAAAAAAAAAAGGGGATGGGGTCCTCAAGGTTGGAGTTCAACCTGCTTTCAATATTTATTTCTTTGACTAGAGGTTCGGCATATGCCCATTCGTTGTATTCATTTGTTTTCATCTATATTATGGTAAGAGAATCTTAGCTCCTCTTCTTGTCTTGGTGGAAACTGGAAACTAAAAAATAAATGGGGACTATGTTGGTGCTTTATTTAAAAAAAAAAAAAAAAAAAAAAATTTTTCAAAAAAATTTTATTTTTTTTTAAATTGCCACATATATTGGTGCTTAACATTAGTAATGATGAATAACATATCTCTACATCTATTACAATAGAGAGAGACATAATTAATGGTGATGATAGTTGGGTTGAGACGGCCTTTACAGTATGTCGACGTTACCTAAAGGCAATAAGACGTTAAGAGCGTTGGGGTTCAACCTTTTTTTAATAAGACGTTAAGAGCCACTAAAAATTCGACCCAACCTAGACTTTTAGCAAGCCAAATGGGCTCTTTATGCAACCCAGTGAACTCGGCTCAACTCAGTCGATACCGCTAGATATAAGAGTTATCCATGTCATGTACTTTCTTGCACAGAATTCTGTTGCATTGAGACCTCTGATTGTGAGATGCAAATTCATCTGCTAAACTACTTGATCTCATAACATTACAAATTCTGTTTCAAAGTATGAAAACTCTTTCTTGACATTCAAAAATATGAGGAAAAACAAAAAGAGAAGTGATCGCCAAAAAAGAAAAAAAGAAAAAGGACATATAGAAGTCTTCTATTTGAAAATGGGATTAGACAAAAAAAAAAAAAATAATAATAAATAAATAAAAAAATAAAAAAAAATCAAATTTTCTCTCATTTTCTTTTAATTTTCTTCCATTTTTCTTTTTCTTAATATGAAGTGTGTTGTAGGAGCACATTTTCAAAAGAAACCTTAATATTGAAGAAGTTGTAGGGAAATGAGACGAAGTTATACGACATGATATAAAGTATTAACGATTTTGCTAGTGGTACATCGAGGTGTACCTAATGGTGTACACTTCACTCACATGGGCAAGGGACCCACTCGAATAAAATATCATTTCTTTCACATGGGTCCCACACCCATGTGAGTGGGGTGTATACCATTCGGTACACCTCATTATGTACAACTAGACAAATTCAAGTATTAATCACAACAATAAGATGAACACAAAGATAAGAATTTAATTTGATAGAGAAATTGGAGATTTTATTCAACAACTATCATGGAGAGAAAATGCAATAATTGTGTTCCTATACAATGACTCTAACTTTCCATAATTATCTAATTGTAAAGAAAGGTGTACTATTCATAGGGGTGCATGTCAAACTCTAATAATAGCTCAAAAGATGGAAAGTATATCAAACGCATGTAAAATGAAAAAGGAGAAAAAAAATCTGATGGTTCGTCACTCGAGCACTGGCCTCGTGCTAGGCGAGCGTCAGTAGTGCTACTCAAGCGGCCCTCTAGGGGTAGTTGAGCAAAAGGCTCTCTGCTCCAAAATTCGTCCCACTGCTTGAGTAGTGGGTAGGGGCAGGCTAGAGCCATGTCACCTAATCTTCTTCTTGGACCTTATTTTGTTATCTTCGAGCCCATACTTCAAATCACGCAACCCCTTATCTAAATTTGAATCACAAAACCAAACAATCTTCACCTCGACACATTCCACTACTACGATCATGTCTCCAAAATTTCTCCACCTGGAGAAAAAATCAAACTATAAAGAATGAACTGAACTCTTCAACAATAACTAAACTAACTTATCCAAAAAACTAAAAATAGTCTACCTCTTCCACAATATCCAACTATGATACATGAATCCAAGCACTACTCCATAAAATTACTTTGGGTCCAACCCAAAAAATCAAATAATGATTTTAAAATCGGCCAAAACATACCTTGAAACAAAATCTAAACTAAATGCTTTTGTAGAAACTAGAAAGCCCCTTGCTAGTTTGAACATCTGCAAATACGCTTTAAGCATGCGCAACAAAAACAGTTTTCCAGTACCTTTCTTCAATGGATCTATCCATAGCAATTACATAAGATGACACTATAGGTGATGGTGGTAAATTGGCATTACCAATATCCACTAACCCCGATCGAGCTGTATTCTTCAATACGGACCCTAAACTAAATCCCAATGATACTATACCAGACTGAATAGCCACCACGGTACTAAACCTTTGCTGATTAATCTTCTTAGATTTTGCATGATCTTGCAAGATGTATAATTGGGAACTATTCTATCTCTCCAATAGAACTCGTGCACCCTTACAAACATTCAAAACTCCATTTCCACCAAAAAACTTATAACCCTTTCAATCAAAAGTAACTAATGAGATGGATTCTTCTTCAAATCTAAAACATGTTGAACCTGACCAAGTGTTTTAGCTATCCCATTCAACAACTTCAATCTGACTTTACCAATACCAGCTACACGACAAGGTGGTTGTTCAAAATTGTTTCATATGTTACAAACAGATCCCAATTGAGACATATATGAAAGGCACAAGTTAGAATCCAATCCTCGTTAAGATTGGAGTTACCGTTACAAATAGCTAGTACATATCCATCGCTCAAATAATTCTCTATGACATTAGCTTCACCTGAAGTATCTGATTCCTTTCTTTCTAATTTGTAGCCAAATTTACTTTGTCTGCAACTTGTTACAATTCTGCTTAATGTGCCCATTTTTCTTGAAATAAAATAAACTCGATTATTGAAATAGGATTTTGACCTACCGATTCAATGACCAAAATGAACAATAAGGCCTTGTCCATCTCTAGCCTCAAATCCAATTAGATATTTCATCTTCTCCTTTTAAAACAAAACAGCATATGCATCTTTAATGATGAAAGTATCACGACTATACAAAATTGTGTCTCTAAATGAAGTAAACGAAGCAAACAATAAACACGAAAGAATGAAAGCTAAATCTTCTGTATCATACTTTACCCCTAAGTCTCCAAACATCGATGATTTCCTTAAAAACAACCAAAATGATCTTCCAATGATCTGTCTTCTGTTATGCGATAAGAATACAACCTTGACTTCATGTGCAATTTACTTGTCAAACTCTTAATCATGTAGAATTACTCCAACTTCGACCACAATGTTCAAAACTTTCTTAAGAATATTATTCGAAAGATGAAAACAAATTTGTAAAAGAAACTTCTGATCCTTCCATTGTTTCTCCTCCGTCGTCCAAGTTGTGGACATCTTATCAAATTCCAGCAACGCATCATCCAAATCCATCTAAGTGAGTACTACATCATCTCATGCCACAACAAGAATCGTGTAGTGCGATCCAAAAGTAGAATGTTATAATTCAAGGTTGACATCAATAACAAGAAACCTCGAAAAAATCAAACCAAAGCTCTGATACCATTTAATGAGAATTTGGACGAGATTATATGGCATGATATGAAGTATTGATCACAACAACAAGAAGAACACAAAGACAACTTTAATTTAATAGAGAAATTGGAGATCCTATTCAACAAATATAATGGAGAGAATACAATAATTGTGTTCCTACAATGACTCAAACTTTCAGTAATTAACTAATTGTAAAGAAGAGTCTACTATTTATAAGGGTACATGTCAAACCCTAATAATAGCCCAAAAGATGGAAACTATGTCAAAAACACGTGTAAAATGAAAAAGTAGAAAAAAATTTGAAGGCACTCTACTCAAGTGTTGGGCTAGCGCTAGGTGAATGCTAACAGTGTCATTCGTGCGACCCTTTAGTGATAGTCGAGCGGAAGGCTCCCTGTTCCAAAATCCACCCAACCGCTTGAGCGATGGGCGGGTGGTAGGCTAGCACCATTGTGCCTATTTTTCTTCTTGGACCCTAATTTGTCATATTTAAGCCCAATAATCCAAACCACGCAAACCCTATTGTTAATTTGGATCACAAAACCCAACAAAAGTCACAAAAAATCTTTTGGATAATTAGTAATGGAATCGATTCTGCTTCATCATTTAAATTCAATAAAAGAATACAAAAAACAAGAAACATTATTGTATCTCTAGAATACATGCACAAAATGTAGATTACAGAACTGTCTTCTAGGAATGTAAAATATAACCATAGTAGAATAATGACATTCCCAAAAAAACCAAAAACAGAAATTGATGTCAAAGTATGACTAACATGAGAATGGCCATTTACATAAGCATTAACCCATTTATTCCCTAGTGGCACTTGACATCATCCTTAAAGCATCTGCATTGAAGTAATTGCGATGATCAATTTCAGAAAGAATAATTTGATTAAAGTTATTAAAAGTGCTTTACTTGCAAAATATTGATTGTAGAAGATTAAAATAACTATTTTCACTGTTAACAATCATTATAATAATTCTTTCGTTATTCTCAATTGCTAATGTCATAGTTGATTTTAGTACTCTTGCAAGGTCGTGTTTTGCCAACTCTATCGATCTATGTACTGCATGCTTGGCAAAGCTTAAAAATGGGTAAGTTCCAAAATGAACACTTTTTTGGTCGGTCAAAATTGTAAATAAGGAAGTACTTCCATGAATGCATACAATCACTTATACTAAAATAATCATACTTACCTTTATAAACACAACTAATGGCCTTGCATAGATATTCTTGATTTGAATCTTCATGGAGTTAATTTCTCTGGAAGTGGAACAACTGCTTCAAAAGCTTCAACAAGCATTGATACCCTTCTTTTTCGAGCAGGAATTAGTTTCGTGACAATGTGTTGAACTGCATAGTCTAGCATCCATTGCTCGGCCTTTTTTCTCTCATCCATCATTTGATGCCTCAAGTCAGCTTTCTCTTGTTCGGTGTCAGGCATAACCGAGAGGTGTCGTGGTGGTTGCAGGTTAAGTTTCCTTACCTGCTCTAATGCTTTTATGAATCTCCTGAGGAGGATTAATTTTTTCAGCTTGCTCCAGTTCTTGGATTTCAGTGACTCGGGTTTTCTGGCTGACTTTTGTTTCTGGTCCTCTTGACCAACCGAAATTCCACCTTCACATGTGGTACATTGTGTCGTGTTTTCTTGGTCTAGACTTTCTGAGATCTCCTGGTCTGGAATAAAGTCACTTATAACTGAATGTGTATCAGATGAGTCATCTTGAACTTCTGGAAGAAGGATCTCATCAACTGCCTCTTGTACAAGTTTGACTGCATCAGTTTTGGTGAATGCACCATTCAAATGGCTAGGAATACGGTTTTCCTTGCCCTGGTCATAACCAGATTTTGGGAAATAATCACCGTTGCTTATTTTAGACAATTCATTGCAATCTTCTACTTCATCATCGTCTGTTCCATCAAGAAGTTGGCTTCCAACTTTTGCAGCAATACCTGATACCACATGCTGATATATCGAATGCCACATTCTGATATAGTTTTGTCTTTCCAACTGGATATTGTGTGACCCATTTTGTGCCTCTGATTTGTTAACTTCTTGAAATACTCTGATTTCTGGTGCAGCATCTTGGTAGGCCTCAACCCTTGCCATCTTTTCTGGCTCAAGTGTACCACAATGATTAGCAGACACAATAGTATCCTCAGTTAATAAATCATTACCATCTATAATCAGATTTTTGGATTCAACGCTTCTGTAATCTGGATTGGTCTCTTTGTTCCCAATGGTCCGGAGAAAATTACAAGTGGGAAACTCGGAGTTTAAACAGAACCGTATCCTCTTGAATTCCCTGTAAATTGTGTTTGAGTGCTGTTTCACCACTATCAGATTTCAATTCAACTATTTCTTTAGCCTCTTTGTCTTCGTCGTTTTCTTTACGAACAGTCTCGCCCACTTCATGGGTAATGCCAGCAAATTTTTGGCTATTATCTTCATTCGGTGTAACCACTGTTTCAAAGGCTTTTACAAGCAAAGACACTTTTCTCTTCTGAGTAGGGGCAAGCTGACTGATTGCTTGGCGCAGTGCATAATCAAGCATCCATTCCTCTGTTTTCTTCCTCTCGTCCACTGTTAGAGGCCGCAAGTTGACTTTTTCTGAATCAGGTTCAGGCTTCAAAGGCAGATGTTGTGGGATCCTTGGATTAAATTTCCTCACTTTCTCTATTTCTTTGATGAATCTTTGAAGTAAAATCCATTTCTTAAGATTACTCCAATGTTTTGGTGCTTTCTTCTCGGATTTGCTTCCAAATTTTTTATCAATTTGTACTATCTCTTGACCAGAAGTATCAGTATCGACGACACTTACCTCTTTCATATCAGCTGGTGCATTGCCCTTCCCCTTATCCAGCTCACATTCTCTGGAACTTTCTTGTACACCGCCTGTGGAAATGTATATCATTAGTATTCTACCTGTAAGTTTGAAAAGGAAAATGAAAGCCCATCCACTCACAATCACACGCCCACGCGCATGTACACACACTCTTATAAAAATATAGAGATACTTCCCCACCTTCGTCTTGATTCTTTTCAAAGAGTTCGTGTTCATGAGTAGTCTCGCTTGCGGTTGACTGATTATCGGATGTCTGGTCGTGAACTTCAGGAAGAAGAATCTTCTCAATTGCTTCTCGGACTAGCTTGACTGCAAAAAGCTTGCGGACTTCAACATCTTGAGTTTCACGGTCACAGTTCACTATACCCACATCGGAAAAATCCTTGCGCAATTGTGAACTTTCTTTTGCAGGCAATACATTAGAACCATCACCACCGTGAAACGGCTGGTTTGCAGACTCTGCAGCCATACTTTCTGCCATATGTTGATGTATCAAGTTCCATACACTGATATGCCTAACTTTGCTGAACAAAGGTTTGTTTTCTTCATGAAAATGAGTATTATCTGAAGATGGTGAGATGGCCTTGTTATTTTCTATAACTTCATCAAAATTGTCTCGAGTTAATGCATTCAACATGTTAGATGGCATAAAATCACATTCTCCTCGACTGGAAGTTGTAGTATCCTTAGTTTGGGCACTGATTTGTTCATCTAGTTTCAAAGAAATGGCAGATGCATTTGAATCAGAAAAATCAGCAGCTCCACTTTGACGGGTCTCATGATTGTACCCATCCCCAAGATTTGAGTCCGGAACTTGAGGGTGTGGGAAATCTACATGAGCAGTTCTCTTATACTCATTTGGTTGTCTTTTGATGCAAGAGCACTTCAAACAAACAATTCCTTGCCCCTGTATAACATAATTCTTGACTCCTTTCAGACTCTCCTTGTAACTTTCCTCAGGGTATGATGTTTCACCAAATGCAATTTCGACAAGATCAGACTCTTGAATACC
>NW_019235218.1:20676-33328 GCF_002742605.1 Olea europaea var. sylvestris
TAGTTGCCTGCATGTAATGTGGTGTTTCATCCGACACTTGGAGCGAAAATTTTGCCGGAGGTGTTACTACATCATCGGACATACCCATAAAAATCCAATCACCGGCTCTTGATCTAGCCCTTCTCCTGAATGTTTTTAGATTCCTAAAATTTTTCAAAGTCTTCTTGTTAGTTCTGTTCTTGATTCCGGTATCCCAGTATTTAACAGGCAGTCCATTAACTTCCGATCCACGAGTTGAAGAAGTCAATGAAAGGGTTTCGTCACATTCACTCCCATACTGATGACACACATCATAGAAAACACCAAATCTTAGATATTGTCCAAAAGCTAGCAATTCTGTCTCAAGCACTCAAATCCCAAGTACAAAAGAGTAAATAAGCACAAAAATATATAAAATCTTGAGAATGCCCAGAAGGTGCTCTACTATTAAACCAATAAGATATAAACAAGTACTACTGTTTCAAGGAATTAATTTTTTTTTTTTTTCCTTCAGATCATCATAGTTGTTAAATACCCAGAATCTAAAATAATGGAATTAATGCTTTATATACATGAAAATGGAATCAAAATCAATTTCAAGAAGTTGAACTTACAGGAGAATTTTCTTTCTTTCCATCAGAATCGGTCGTGGCCCTCGTGTAATCTGGCGATGAATCACAAGACTCCATTAAACTAGCTTTTGCTGCAGGCTTAAATAATTTATAAATCAATCAGAAATCTCTTCAAGAAAATTCAACTGACATCAAGGCCAAATAAGATTTTTACAGAAACAAGAAGAGGACAAATATTACATTACCGAAAAAAAAACTACAAAAAATTTTAGGATAATATGACTGAAAATGCTATAGATTCCAAAGTGGTTGGCGTTTGTTTTAAAAATTTGAGCAGTAAACAGCAGCTTACGTTTGAAAAATAGTTGTGTTTGAACTTGTACAAATTGGTACGTTTGACTTAGCTACCATTTCTTTCCGAGTTGACTCACTTTCTTTGTTCAAAGGATTTTTAATTGGGAATGAACTTAAACAAAATTATTGGATTTTTTCCATTAAACTTCTGAATTTGAAATCAAAGTGGGAGCCCTGTCTTGTGAAAAGAACATGTGGGACAGTTGTTCTATATCAGTATAATTGAATAAATGGTGTAGGTGAGAAAATACAGAACTGTTCTTTCGCAATTGTCTAAATTCTAAACGCGTGGACCAAACTCTAATTTCTTCCCAGCTGTTTCTCGTCAATTACACCGCTGAATGCGATAGGAGAAATTTGTGTTGGAAAGTTTAGGTTGACTGTGAAACTTGTTCACATATAAATTGAGAAAACTAACTCGTAACTCTGGTCGATTGTCTTACAATTTTTAATTTATGTTGTTTTATCAAGAAAGCATAAAAATATGAATAATTTTTTTTTATTTATGTTGATGTTATCATGAACGTCAAAAAATTATGCTCAAATATTCGTTAGATACGTTATTGAAAAATACCTTTTTTTTTGGTTTAATTGAATGTCTTTTTCAAAAGATCATAATGGTCTTATTCATATAATTATTCTATAAGGAAATTTTAAGTATACCATATAAAATCCTAACTTAAAATATTAATGAAAACTACCATAGTCAAACTTTGACCAAAGGAAAAACAAATCTAAAACTATAGGATAATATTAAAATCATAAAATTATCAAAATAGTTGATAATTTTTATGCATATGTGTGGCCCTTATGTTTTTTTTTTAACTCTTTTTCAATCACATATTCACTCGTAAAATAATATTACACAAACTCAAAAATTTTCATTATTTTTAACCATACATTCTCTAATAAAATAATATTTCAAAATACATTTTGACCCAAAATGGAGCCCGAACTAGGGCTAAACAAATCACAATTGCATTGAAAATACTCTTAGAACCACCTTCTAGAGTGAAATTTATAGAGTCGGTTAATTCTCGACGCAAACATGGTATCAAGTTGGTGGGGTTAGTAACCCAAATGGTCAATGAACTTTGCAAAAAAAAAATAAAAAATTACGAGGTCACTAAACTTTAAAAATCACTCCATTCGTCACTGAACTTTGCAAAAGATTTCCACAGAGTCATTGAACTTTGCAAAACATTTCCTAGGGGATCTCCTAGAAATTTTTTTTACAAAGTTTAGTGATGAATATAATGATTTTGAAAATTCAGTAGCCTCGTGAGTGGAAACCATTTATAAAGTTCAGTGATCCGTGAAAACTTTTTTCAAAGTTCAGTGATGACTTAAGTGATTTTAAAGTTCAGTGACCCCATCAAAACTTCTTGTAAAGTTCAGTGATCATTTAGGTTATAAAATCCGAGTTGGTGTAATGGGCACATCCATGTGTGAAGCGTACTCGTTATATTGTTTTGAATACTTATTAATTTTAATTATATTTTAATTGAGGTCACCTTGTCATGCTGCTAGCAATGGCTCAATTGGGCTACCAAGTAATTCTGGTATCTTTAATTATGTTGAATTTCTGGAATGTCGATTGGTCCTCTGTTCATACTTCTTTTCTTGTGGTGATATCGTCTATTTGGACCTTTTGGTACAATCTTCTCGATATTGACGGGATATAACAGATCATAATGGTTAATTTGTTATGATTGGAAAAGAAGACTAATAAGCAAATTTGAGTTTATTCTGCAAGGGTTAAATTGAAAAGCATTTTCTTGGATAAAAATTTTATTCTATGCCATTAAAAAAACGAAGAGTTACTTTCTTGGATAAAAAATTTATCCTATGTCTATTGATCTATGAACATTTAAAATTTTTAAAGGAATTATCATCGATATTCTATCAAAGAGGAAAGAAATAAAGTAACTGATTCGTTAGTTACAAAGGGAAGAGAGTGATGCTGCTTTCAGGAGTATGGTGCTCTTGAGCTATCTCAAGTACTTCGCATTTGTACCATAGTATGATTGGACTAACAAGTCATTTCTCTCAAGTTTAGATGCCTATAGGATTTTTGGTTTCCTTTTTCACATTTGTACCGGAGGTATTACTCATATATTGCTTTCAATATTAATAAAAAAAAAAAAACGGATGGGGCGATGGGACCCTCAAGGTTGGCGTTCAACCTGCTTTCAATATTTATTTCTTTGACTAGAGGTTCGGCATATGCCCATTCGTTGTATTCATTTGTTTTCATCTATATTATGGTAAGAGAATCTTAGCTCCTCTTCTTGTCTTGGTGGAAACTGGAAACTAAAAAATAAATGGGGACTATGTTGGTGCTTTATTAAAAAAAAAATTAAAAAAAAAAAAAAATCTTGTCAAAATAATTTATCTATTTGTTAATAAAAGAATAAATATTGTTTGTCTATATTAGAAATAATCATATTGTTAAACGATTGCACTACATGTACATAACAATTTATATAATAATTTACCAACAAATAATGTGATGAGATGTAATTAGATCAAAATCCCATAAAAAAAAAAAAAAAAACTTTTCCACTTACATTTTAACACCTCATTGTTATATAAAACATTATGTAAATAATTATGTACAATAAGCATGGTGTTTAACTTCAAATGGACTAGCTAGCCCAATTGGTCGAGGTGTATGATTTAAGCTAGTTGCAATAACCATGACTTTATTATATTTATTTAATAAATATTTTTAATTAGTTAAATATATATATTTGAATTTTGAAGTTTCAAACTATCTACCTGATTTTTGAATTGGTGTAAATATTACACCTTGACTATGAATTTTTCCCTATTTCATATTCTAATTTGGCCCATAAGATTGGCTCATAGAACAAGACACACTCCGCTGGAATTGTTGGAAAGCCATCTAT
Organism: Olea europaea var. sylvestris; assembly: GCF_002742605.1. Taxonomy (NCBI): domain Eukaryota; kingdom Viridiplantae; phylum Streptophyta; class Magnoliopsida; order Lamiales; family Oleaceae; genus Olea; species Olea europaea. Next base: position 24,494 of record NW_019235218.1, read on the forward strand.
TAAGTTTCCGACGTGCCTTAAAATCAAAATTTTAAGTTAAGACAAAAACAATAATGAATTTTAATCATATATTTTATGAGATCCACAAGTTTTTAGTCATATATTTCTTCAAATTTAATCCAAATTTACTAAAAATTTTATTAATATCTACAAACTGCTAGAATTTTCTATGGGTTTATATACAAATCCTGTTAGGTAGATAGAGATAGTAATCGAGCTGAGTAGCTCACCGGCTCTGCTCGAAAAAGCTTGACCCATGGGTGGTTCAGATTCGTTTCAAAACGAACCCGAGCACGAGCCAAGGCGAGCCCACGAGCTAGGTTTGTGGCTCATCGAGCCAAACAGTTGCTTACTTTTTTAATTAAAAAAAATAAAGTGATTGTTTGGTCACTTTTAAAGATTTGTGACCCTTTTTTAACGGTCTCTAAAATTTAATATTTTTTTCTTGTATAAATATGTCAAAACTTCACCAGTTTTCTCAGAACAAATTCAACACTCTCTATACTATTTTTTTATTATTCAATTTCTTCTACAATTTTTCTATTCTATGCAATTATGTTACAATTCACATACACATACACATACACATACATTCATTATTATATAATTTACATACATTCTATAAGTTTAATTACATTCAATTCTACTATATACATTCTTTTAATTATATTATCTATACTATTCATTATCCAATTTATAAATTTCATATTTATTCATAATACACATGGATCCTCGTAATTTTCATGGAAGGCTTGTTTAGTGGCCAATCACCTATGACACCACAATCTCAATTTTTTCAATCAATTTGTTGGTTTCAATGACGTCCCGATTCTCAATGATTAGCTGGGAATGGGCGGCAATGACGATGCTTGTGGTAGTAATAATTCAATTGACTTGGATGATATCGATGAAGACACTGACGAGACCGAAATACAAATTCCCGATACAAGAGAAAAGAGAAAGGGTCAAAAGCTTATAAGTGTTGGGAACACTTTAAATTGATTACATCGGGTTGTATCGTCAGCAGAATCCTAGAGTGTAATGCAATGTGCAAATACTACCAAGCACGATTAGCACAGCAAAAGGGTATGGATGCCATCCACCTCAACCGTTAATACGCCAAATGTACAATCAAACATGGACTTCTTGGTGGATCTTAGACACAAATAGCCTTTGATACTTCATCTACCGATGACCATTATTATAGAATCTAAACTAGTGAAGTATGTTTCTTTTATCTTATACTTTCCACTAGCATATCTATAGATATTTCTTCCTTTTTATCAATATAACTATTTGGTTTGGAATATAAAATCCTTCCCATCCTAGTTCACATCCATCTGTTTCAGTTATTTTATATTCATTGTCTAAAGGTAATTCTAATGATAGTAAATTTCTAACATCTTCTTTTATCTTTTTTTACTAGTTCTGTGTCCGATTGATTGAAGTATTTTTTTCATTTGCTAAACAATTTACTATACAATAGTCTTACTTTCTTTCTGAAATCTTTAATAAAATATCTAACATAATTCAAAATTCATAAAAAGGCTTGTATTTTTTTAGTTTCTTATATTTTATCTGAAAATTTTACAATTGTATGTACTATATGTGGTTGCAACTGGATTTTTCCTTCTCTTAAAATTATTCTTAAAAATTCAATTGATTTTATTTATTTTCATTTTTTTTTACTTATACTCAAACCATTTTCTATGAATTTATTTAAAACTATTTCTAAATGCTTCATATATTCCTTATGATTTTTACTATGTACCAAAATATCATCTATATATACACAAATAAATGGAAAAAAATTAAAAATACTATCCATTCTCTTTGAAAAGTAGAGGATGCATTTTTTAATCTAAAATACATGACTAACCATTCAAAATATCCTAGTGGTATAGTAAAAGCTTTCCAAATAATAGAATATTTTGCCATTTTTATTTGTCAAAATCCATATTTACAATCAAATTTTGAAAATATTTTAACTATTTTGTATTTTATTTATTAATATGTTCTTATCTGGTAACTTATATCCATCTTCTATAGTATTATCATTTAATCTTTAACAATTTATAATTATTCTTCTTTTCCTTTTTTAATTTCATTATGATTTTTAATCCAAAAAGTTGCCGATCTGTGTTGGCTATTAGATGGTCCTATCACTTTTAAATCAAACAATTTTTTAATCTGTGTATTAAAGTCTTCTATATCTTGATTTTATATTTAATTTCTGTTGTTCTAGATTTATATTTTTGTTTATAGTGTCTAATTTAGCTTCTATTTTATTTTTATCACAATATTTTATAGGGTGTTTTTCAATTATCTGTAATTCTAGAATTTTATCTATACTATCTACCTTAGATGATGTTTTATTAAATATTATCAATTCTTTAGTTCTTGGTATGATATCAGTCTTTAAGGTTTCTAGAGACAAATGATTTAAATGTTCAAAGCTTTCTAAATTATCTAGATAGCTAAAAAGTTTTCATCTCATTATTTTAGTTTTACTAGCAGTAAACACGTGCATTGCATATATTATGTACGGAATGAATGATATGCATAATATTTTTTAAACTAAGATAATTGATAATGTTAAACAAAAAATTAAAATTTTTAAAAGTTGATAAATGATTTTCAAAATAAAAAATTACACATTTTGTAAAATTTTTTAACCTTAAAAAGTAAAAATAAAAAAATATCATATTTAAACACTTTTAGAAACCAAAAAAAAATTACGTATTAATCGTGCTCGTCATATTAATCCATAGCATATTTATATTGAATTAAAAACTAAAGTTACATTCAAAATAGATATAGAGGTGAAAAATCTTGAACAAAATGTAATTAATAAAAATAGAGGGATAAAAATTCTCCCTTTAAATGTATCAAGATAAATAAATAAATAAATTCTTTTCTTTATATATTTATATCTAATAAGTAACTGAATCATCATCAATTTTCATATTTATACAAAAATGAACATGCAATAATAATAATATATCCAATAATATATTAATATTTTTTAGAACACATAACATTAATTTTTATTAATTCTTAAAAATTTGGTTTTAGTGAAAAATGTGTAACTGAGATGTGAAATTTGTATTTAGTGGGTTGGATATAAATATGGAAGGGGTAAGTAACTCCTAATTATTATGAATAATTAGTAATGTCTTTAGGATTAATAAAAAATTCCTTCCATCTTCGATTCTTTTCCTTCTAACTGTTGATCACATTTAAGCACAAAAAAATAAATAAATAAATAAATAATTAGTATATATATTGTAATTATAACATAATTATTTAAGTTGATTTTTAAGTGAAGCTCACTTATATAAATAATATATAATATAATATAATATACATAAATGTACATATGAAATAATGTTATCCTATATGTATAAAAGAGCGAAACTTTGCTGAACACGTGTTTCAATTTCATATCGTCTTCCTTTTTTTTTTCTTTTTTTTTTTTCATTTCATCCCACGCTATCGGCCATACCTCTTTCCTTCTCCATTTTCCCATGTTATCACCATACCTCTTTACCTCTCCTCAATTTCTCCAACGCAATCACCCATTTCACACAAGAATACATGATTTCTGCACGGAGCTACCTGATTCATCCCTCTCATTCTCTACCCTAATTGTAAACTTTCTGTGACATTCATCAAAATTTTAACTGCCTCATTTGCCTACTTTAAGGTAATGATTTTACGAAATGGGTGTAATCTTGAGTCTGGTCATTTCTATTTTCTAAGTTCATCCGTATCATTTAGTTGTTCATTTGTCTTTAATGGTGATTTTTCTTAAGTTTTCATTTGTTTCAACCCGTGACCAAACTACTTCACAGTTATTCAACTCAAGACGAGCAACTGAATCTCTCTAATTTGTATGAAAGTATGTTTTTTCGATTTTTTTCTTTTGAATTAATCTTCATTTTTGTTAAGTTTCATTTGATTATTGTTTATACGAGCATGGTATTAATTTTGTTCGAACATAACTTCCAGATGATGGTGAATCAACTGATGGGAATAGTGACGGAGTAATTAGTAGGATACTAGGTCTTTGCTCTTCTCCCACTTCATTTTAAAATCTCTTTTTCTTTATATTTCATTTTTCATTTGTGATAACAAAAAAAAAAAGGAAAAAAAAAAGAAAGGGAGACTAAAGCTCCGTGCGTATAGTTCCGTGCAAACCTTTTGCATGGCGGAGAATAAAAACATTTTTTAACAAAAAGAAAAAATAATAATGATAATAATAATAAAAACATTTTTTTAGGCAAAACAAAAAAAAATACGAGACAAAGCTTTAGCGCCGCGCACTGCACGAAACATAAATGCTCCGTGACTGCACAGAGCACTTTTTTTTCTTTTTATATTATAAATATATCCTTCACCAAACAAATTATTATTATTATTATTATTATTATTATTATTATTATTATTATTATTATTATTATTATTATTATTATTATTATTATTATATCCTCCGTCATGAAATTATATGAAGGGAAACTTGGCTTATCGCTTGCCTATATTGAAGGAGTCTTTGCTGATTTAGCTCCAAGGTTGACGATGGTATTTTTGTCCTTTTCTAAAGAATTTGTTTGACTCTTCAATGTGTTTATGTTCATCTTTCACATAATGATTCTCATGTGTTCTTGTGTTCTGATCAAGAGTACTAATATTGTGGTTATTGGTTCTATAGTTTATACTGCTCCAGTAAGACATGGATGCTTGTTGTGCTTCTAGAAGAGGTATGAGATTCTTTATGGACTACGCTTTTGCTTATGCTGGTAGTTTTTACAGAATGGATGCTATGTCTGTGCCTAGTAATTTATGGCATATATGTTTTGGCGCTTTAAAGTTTCAAAGGCATGCTTCCTTTGATGGATTCTCTTTTAGTAGAGGACATTTACAACCTAGATTTTCTAGGTTGGACTTATTTTACCATATTAAATTTATACTGAAAATTTACCTTCGTTTTTAGCCAGAAAATATTTACTATTTTGACAATTACCATATTAAATCTGGATGTTTAAGCTTATCTAGAATTTTGATGATTAATAGAAGGAACATGGTTTATATGATCTAATGAAATGCAATTTGAAGAATCATTTCCAGTTTTGAACTTAATTTCATGGACGACCAGGTCCGTGCGCGCACGGAGCAAAAATATAGTTGTGGAATTTGTCAAAACATTTGAAGAATCTTTTCCTATATTGAACTCAATTTCATGAATAATTGTCCTCTCTTGAAGCATTTAATTATGTCAACTATCAATGAGAAAGACAAGAAAATTCACCTTTCAAAACATTTTTTTAAACATTGAAAAAAATTAAATAAATAAATTGTGGCTAAAGCAGCTCCGAGTCGCACAGAGTTGCTGCACGAAGTAGCACCCCGTGTGACATGAGTTGCCAAGCTCCGTGTGAAGGGACTCCCCTAACTTTAAAAAAAAAAAAAATTATTTATTTTTATTTTTTAGTAGTGGACCTTATTATTATAATTTTTTTTTTTTTACTATTATAATGGATAAGCTAAAAACTGAAAAATATAGGTTATGGGCATCAAGTTTGATGCCCTAACCTATAGTCTCATATATATATATATTTATTTATTTTTTTACTATTATACTTTCACCGAGGAGGAAAGAATAATCTTCCAAGGACTATAACAAGGGTTGTTTAACAAAGCTTGTGAGAAGACTTTAGCAAATTTTGATAAAAGTTGATAAAATATGTGGTTGAAAATTTGATAAAAATTGTTAGTCCCATAAATAGTATGATAAAATTAATTTTGACTTTGATTCAACTTTTGAAGATATCTCAAACAAGAGCAAATATAACATTTTATGATAAAGATTGTCTGAAAGCAAATGCAATCGCTTATAAATAAATTAAGTAGATTTCCCTCTTGGGTCTTTAATAAGTCTCTAATAGAAATTTGAATCTATTTTTATCACAATAACCAGTAATATTACAACATAACACAATATCAAGTACATATACTTGGAATCGAATCACAGCTCATGAGATATATCCTTTTTCATTATGATTGTCTTGTCTTATCTAGGACCGATCTAGATGGCCATGCACAAAAGCATGGATGTTATGCCCATGTTTGATAGTGATTAAAATCTAGATTTTAGTCTAGTCAAAATCAATAATTAATATTAGCCACATATTTCATGAAATCCGCAATATTTTAACTACTATTTCATCAACTTTTATCACAATTTATTGAAAATTTGATTTTAATTCTCACCAAACAAGGATCATATTTTGTTTTGATAGTTGGTTGAAGATTATGCCTTGTTTGAGTCCTATTCTTTTGATAAAAATGAATTTTTGAATAATGTATTGATGGAAAATGTGCGGTTAAAAAATGAGGAAAAATTTTGGATATGCATGCAATATTATTTTATTAAAAAAATATATTGTTAAAATGATGTCAAAACACTGCTTAAGAATGAAATTTTTTCGAAGAATGAAAATCAAATAGGGGCTATATGGGCTCAAACATGTTTTTGGCTCTGTTTGGTGCTATTTTATTTATGTCAAGCCTAAAGAAAATAAAATATTATATCCTTCATCACACACCAAAATTCTTGTGTATAGCTAGTCAAACTCGACTCCGAATTAAACATGTCAAATACGACTCTGAATTGAGTATCGGAATCAAACTAGATGACTTTTATATCAATTTTGGACTAAAGTTGGACGTGTTATTCACTTAGAAAATATAATATTAAAGTGCTCGAATAAATTATTCATTTTATACAAATATTAAATTTCAAATTTCTGAAAATGTGCACTTATTAAATTTGTGATGAAATTATAAGAAAACAAATGAAGATTTGCATGGAAGAAATAAAGCATGAGAAAAGGAAATGAAGCTCACATTAATATGTTTGAATAACTTTTTAAGTACAAATCAAGCATCTGCTGAATAGTAGTTTAATGCCATGAAAAAGATCACTAGGTATCGAATGGTTATTGAAAGATGGGAATGCTTCTTAATTAATTAGTAATTACTCATGGGATTCCACCACCTCCTATTCCGCCACCAGCTCCTGCACCAAATCCACTACCGGATCCTCCACCCAATCCGCCTCCACCACCAAAACCTCCTCCTCCTCCTTGGGCACCATTTCCAAACCCACCACCAAATCCTCCTCCAGAACCAGAACCACCCCCTGTTCCTCCACCTCCACCTCCTCCTCCTCCTCCAAACCCTCCACCTCCTCCATGAGAACCACCTCCCATCCCACCACCAAATCCTACTCCATAACCAGAACCAGAACCACTACCACCTATTCCTCCACCACCACCTCCACCTCCACCAAACCCTCCACCTCCTCCTTGAGCACCACCTCCAATCCCACCACCCATTCCTCCTCCTGAACCAAAACCACCTTTCGTTCCTCCACCTCCACCAAAGCCTCCACCACCACCTCCACCAAGCCCTCCTAGATCCCAGTGACCAAGGGATAAATTTTTATCTCCATCTAAAGAACCCTCTGAGCCAACAAGCTTTCTTGCAGTGGTGGTGCAAATAAGAACACCAAGGAGAACCAAGAGAACAAATTTGGAAGGCATCTCAATTTGTAAGTAAAAGATAGGTATTCAATCTTGATTGATAACAACTTAGGACACATGAAAGTGTTATATAATGCTAGAATATCAATTATTTGCAATAAAGTTTAATGCTTGAATTAATGTGTATTAATGAAAGTCTCATAACTTGACGGTAATTGTATTAGTAACTAAAAATTTAAATTTTTATGTTTCGTTATTAATCGGTGCATTAGTAGATTAATTTCTGAATTAATGGATGTTTTAATTTCTTTTCCTTTTATCATGTTTTATTTTTCTTAAATTACCTAACATTTATTTTTTCAGTTTCATTTCGAGTTCATCATAATCTCTCTCCCCCCTCCCCGGGGAGAGAGAGAGAGAGAGAGATGAGGCAAGTGTTATTTAGCAACTTAAAGTAATCCCGAGTCAAGTATCAATAAGATTTAAAGGTATAAGCAAGAAATGAAATTTTATTTTATGGCCAAGTGAGCAGTTGAGCAGAAAAGTTTTTGCTTATTTTTGCACTTGCAATAGAGTTTGGTGTAAATTTTCTTTGAGTTTCGAATAAGAAGTAACGTGCCCTATCATGGAAAATTATACTTTCGTGTATGGAATGACAAATAACTATATATGTATTGTTGAGTTTATAACTCAAAAATTGAATTTTATTTATGAAATGGAATTTTGAATACACAGTCACCAAAGCCACAATCTATTATATCCACTCAAATGAGATTTTCTCACTCCACTAAATACATACACTGGTTGTATATATACACAGGAGCGGAGCTACATAAAGTCCAGTGCGGGCATCGGCCTGCACTTTGAACTTGACACAGGAAACTCCAGTGGGCTTGCACTGGACCAAGAGAAGAAGAAGAAGAAGGAGAAGAGGGAAGAAAGAAGAAGAAAAAGTGTGTCTGCGCACTCTACAGGCACTAGCAGAGGAAGAAGAGTTACAGTTGCTGACGGGGAAGAAGGGAAGGAGGAAAAAAAGTTACACTTACAGTTGCCGACAGGGAAGAAGAAGGGAAGGAGGAAGAAGAGTTTAGTTGGGCCAATTTTTTAATTTTTTAGATTTTGGGCCTTCTCTTTAGTTAGGCTTTCGAGAAAAAAAAAAAAAAAAAACAATAGGCCCTTGAAAAATCATATGCAAAGTTTTTTGGAAGTAAAAAAATACTGTGTAAAATTAAAAAGTGACACAGTGTCATTTTTTTCACAAGAAAAAAAAGTGACAAACACTCAAAAAGTG
>NW_019235218.1:33362-120626 GCF_002742605.1 Olea europaea var. sylvestris
AAGGAGGAAAAAGAGTTACACTTACAGTTGCCAATAGGGAAGAAGAAGGGAAGGAGGAAGAAGAGTTTAGTTGGGCCAATTTTTTAATTTTTTAGATTTTGGGCCTTCTCTTTAGTTAGGCTTTCGAGAAAAAAAAAAAAAAACAATAGGCCCTTGAAAAATCATATGCAAAGTTTTTTGGAAGTAAAAAAATACTGTGTAAAATTAAAAAGTGACACAGTGTCATTTTTTTCACAAGAAAAAAAAGTGACAAACACTCAAAAAGTGACAAAATTAAAAATCATAATAATAAAAAAAAGGGACACCAACTCAAAAAAAATGACAGACACTAAAAAAAAGTAAATTCTACAAATTCAAAAAAAGGTTATGGAAATTTAAAAAAGTGACGGACACTCAAACAAAAAAAAATTTCTACAAATTCAAAAAAGTGACACACTAAAAAAGTGACAAAAAATCAAAAAAGTAACGGATGCTAAAAAATAAATTCTACAAATTCAAAAGAGTGACAAAAATTCGAAAAAGTAACATAAATTAAAAAAAAGTGACAAACACTAAAAAATTTACTTAAAACAAGTGACAAATGTTAAAAAAAGTGATTACATTCTTCCTTCCTAGCAACAAAACTGACTAACATCTAACTGCAGCTAGACTAAGAAACTTTAAATTGAAGTAATGGATTGTGTCTTCTTTTGCGATGCTTCAGGATATCACTTATAATTGGTGGCCAATATACAAGAGAGAGTGAATTAACATCAAAAGAGGATTTCACGAACTGTCTCTAGCAACATGTCTATAGAGAGCTCCTCATTATCAATTCTGTTTTTTTAAAAGGCACGAATGCAACAGCAGTATCACTAGCAATTGGCTGGCTATTTCTTGCTATTTCCTGCCATTTCTGCAGTAGCATCAGTGCATCACCAACATTTGCAAACCTATTTACTCAACGTGTGACAGAAAGTGTCAAGTACATGGTCTTTAAGGGGAAAAAAGAGTATAGAAAATGTTAAAGATAAGTTTAATGTCTCTTTAAACTCAAGTAAAAAGGATTGAAAAGTAAAACTCAGCCAACCCAACAATGGCTTCAGAAAAAAAACAACTACCACATTACAAACTAATTTTGGTTCTTTTTGTCCACATAATTTAACTAAGGGAAACTTACAAAAATATCTCTAAAATTAATGATCTTTCGAAAAATTTTGGAAGTAAAAGATAAAGTGTAAAATTAAGTGTCACTTTTGTTTTTTTTTTTCTTTTTAATGACACAATGTCAATTTTTAAAGTTAAGTGGAACTTTTTAATAAAAAAATCGCATGGTCACTTTTATTAAAAAGTTATATTTGTCCCTAAAAAAAGTTATATAAATTTCAAGAAAGTCACATAAAAAATAGTAACAATCTATAAAAAAAGTGACAAAAATTCAAAAAAGTGACAAAACACCATTTATAACATTGAAATCAATTTCATAAAGTCTAAACTTTACATTTAAGTCTGTTATTATCCTGTGCGGAGAATATAATGCGATTTTTCCTTTGAACCAATATTTTTGAGAGATTATTAAATCTCTTAAAAAAAAAAAAAAGAAAGAAAGAAAAGTAAAGTGATACACTAAAAAGAGTGACTAAAAAAGTGACAAAAGGATTAACACATATTCTATTGCTATTTCTTTAATGAAGAAATATATCCACCTAAAATCCACGTTGAAAAATGATTAACACAAATTCTGAAGATTATTTCTACACATTCCACACTTTTTTTTTTTTTTATCATACATTTAGTAAAGCATTATGCATCTGTAATGGAAATTTTGCAAGAAAACAGAGCATGGGATAACCAGGGCAAAATTCCAAGTTCCAATAAGAAGATTCAATCTGTTGCCATCGTTTTCAGCCACTCTCCTCCCACAAAAGTCATGACTTCATCTTTGCTCCTCAAGGTCGTCAATGTTTTGGCATTATTATTTACTTTTTGAATAATTTTTAGATATTGGTGAATGGATCTTATTAGACAGCTTTTATTTGTATTTTTTAATTGGACTATGTTATTTTGTAAAAGTTAAAATTGAACTATCATTCATTAAATTAATATAGTGTTGTTATAAATGTTAAAAAATTTAATTATGGTATGGAACCTAAGAAACCAAATCGAACCGAACCAACTCGAACCAAAGAGCCGAACTATTTTGGTTCCATAATTAAATTTGGACCTGACGATTCCACTTACCGAATATCTAAAAAATCTGATTCAATTCGATTTGAACCGAACCATGTCCAACTCTAATTTAGATCAACTTTAGATGAATTTTCATTTATGGAAATGGAACGCTAATTCTCAATGATTGAAAATTTGAAGTGTATTATAAAGAGTTCGCTGAGTTCGATTGGAGTGGGACCATTTGCTCTATTTATAGGCATTAACAATCAAATTGATTGCCAATGTCGCATCAACTATAGTGTTGACCTCGAAGTATGGCCCACCCCCCAAATTTGAGGATTTTGATTGGTGTTTGATGTCAACCTTGTAGGTTATCATGCTAATTAGGTTGTATATATAGCCTAGGTTATTATTTCCTATCATCTAGATAATCATTGCTTAATTTTTATTTGTGGAGGATGAGTTACTAATGTTAGGGCTAGCCCTGAAAATTTAGAGGTCCTAGGCGACAAATTATTACGAGGCCCTCCAACATAATATTTTTACAGGTGCAACAATATTTAACTAGAATAAAGTAACAATATTTAAATAAAATAATGTTACTTGTACATAAGTAGTTATATAATTATTAATATACAGATGGGATATCAAAGAAATTGTAGAGAAGTTTTTTTTTCTTTTTTTCTTGTTGAAGAAATTCTGAGACAATTATATCTCATCTAGAGATGGACAAAACTCCCGAACCGAATCGAACCAAACCCGACCGTTTTTCTTAAGTTAAATACCCAAACGGGTATCCGAATCATGAATCGAAGGGTACGGTTCGGTTCTCGGTTCTAGACCAAGAACTGAATAACCCAATTTTCCTAATTTTTTATTTTTTTTATATTGAATAAATCAAATTATTTTAATTTTTTCTAAATCTAATTTTTTGGCCCAATTATTTGTTTCATTTTTTATTTTTTTAACCCAACATCAAGCATTCAAGCCCATATCATTCTTCCATTTTTAGCTCATTTTTAGCCCAACTCTAAATCTCCAATGTCCAACCCACTAAATCCAAGTATCCAACCCAAAATAAACTACATAGTACACTACATACGGTCCCACCTCTTTTTTAGTACTAGTATCTACTTTTCGGTATATGTATACATTGGTAAATTAATGTTATTGGACAACTTATTATTTATATGTTTTTTAATGGGACTTCGTTAATTTGTAAAAGCTATGATTCAACATATTATTAGTTGTATTTATGTGATGTTGTAAATGTTAAAAAAATGTAATTATGGTACGGAACCGAATGGAACCGAACCCGAACGGTTCCAATTACTAAGCACCCGAAAATTTCGGGTCCGGTTCAGCTCTTCATGTCCAGCCCTAATCTCACCACATCTTGTGTATATAAATCTTTATGTAAATCTATTATGTAATATAGAACAACCGATTTAAATATTTAAATAATTAATACTTTTCTATTAAAAAAAAATACTTTATGCAATTCAAAGTAACTTGTATATATATAGTTACAAAGGAGAGGAAAAAAAACCAAATTGCAAAACCATAATTCCAAACAATCACCGGGTGCAATAAAATTAAAAGAAAGTAACCCAGGCAAAATACCAATGAAGAGTAATTATACAAACATCAGACGAAGAAAGTGGATCTCATTGTGATATAAACTATCCTTCTGACAAAATGCAATTAATTAATTACCTTTCTTTTTTACTATTTGTAACTCCAATAATAAATATAGATCAATTGAGATTTAGCAAATTGATCATTGCCTCAAAAACTATCATCCTATGTCATGTTACCTAATTATTTACATGAATATGCTCCCACAAATGACTTATTTATGAAAGTTTTTTTGGATCAGAAAATATCTTTCTCTATAAATATTAAGACATCTCAGCAATCTGTTATGTTTGGTGTTTACAAATGAATTAGTTATTCTCTTCATCTCACAAAATAGGCCTGGATATTTTAACAAGAATTGAACCTTCCAAACCAGAACAAGAGGTTTTGGTTCGATTTAAAAAAAAATTAAATAAATAAATTTGGAACTGGAACTGATAACTGATTGGGTTCGAATTGATTCTTAGTTCCTGAAGTAGAACTATGAGTACCCAAATAGAATCGATTTTTAAGATAATTTTTTGTTTACAATTTATATGTTGTGTAAAAAAATGCAAAACCTATAAATCCTAATTTAGGTAGTAATTAGTCTAAAACTCTAAACCCAGGAAATCAAGACTGGCTCTTACTCTTTTACCTTTCACCTTACATTATATTGTTGCATTTCACATGTTAATACATGTTAATCTTTGCAATTTCGGCTTTCTATGAATCAAAAAGTTCGAGCTAGATTATGATGTAAGTTGATGAATCAAAACATTAATTCTTTACAATTCGAGCTTTTTACTTTCTTGCATTGTTTACAACTTAAGTGATTTTTTCATTTTTTTAATAATACATAGCAATTGAACATGATAAATTCATAGCTTGGATAGTGTATATTTTTTATTATCTCGAGTTTGTGATTCTTTTTTGAAATAGAATTTTTTTTTCTTTTTAATCAAACAGAGCAAGTTCACTATGTGGACTGCAATTTTTTGATACTATATAGCTATGTATCTAATTAATATTTTTTATATCAGTTTGTTTTAATAGTACAAGAATTTAAGAAGTGTTCATAATTAAACTATAAGTTCTAGCATGTTTCACTTATGGATCGAATAAGATTTATTAAGAAAAATAAGTTCTTCTTAGATTGTAATTTAATTTTGATATTTTTTTTCGCTTCTTTCGTGGTTTGTAATCTCTACTATTTTGCTTAATGAAAATTTTTTAGCTGAATTTGCTACCTTGCACAAATATTATCGTGTAGTAGCATATCAGGTATACATATACCTAAAGGGTATATGCGAAAATGTTTATTTAATGTACATAATAAAAATTTTTATTGGTAGAATCGAACCCAAATCGAAACCATCTATTCCGGTTTGGATTTGGTTCCAATAATTACAAGAACCAGAATGGTTCCAATTACTGAATACTCGAAGTATAATGGGTGATTTGATGTATTGATACTCAAACCGACCCACCCAATGCCTAGGCATACCACAAAGATAGGCTTGTTTCATTTTAACATAGATTTGAAATTGTAATTAATATAATTAAAAATATAAATTTTTTCTAATATACCCCTAAATTAAATAATAGTTTAATATGAATAGCTCTTATTTGTTGATAACAAAGCACAATAAAGATGAGCATATTAAAAATTTAAAATAATAAATTATACTCTCAACAAAGAAATTGACTTATAATTTGAGACAAACAAAAAAGTAGAGCAAGTCTATCTCTAAGGGACGAATGATGGAGTGTTGACAGAAATGGGCACTAAATAAGTTTTGGAATTTTTTATTCTGTCCAAAAAAGAGGGGAATGCACATTTGCAAAAGGAAAATACAGAAAATTTCGATACGACAGTGGGTCCACACATACATTGCTTTGCATTAAGCTAAAAAAAATAAAAGAAAAAAGAAAAAGACAGACTATTTCAATGATGGCCCTCCATAGATTCACACTCCCATTTTTTTCCATGAGATGGATTAAAAAAACTGATGTAAGGTAAGATTAGTGACTTGATTGTCTTCTATTAATTTATTAAAAATAAGAAGCCAAATTGATATTTAGAGGGAAGTTCAATGAGCAAAATTGAAATTAACCCTCTATAGTGAACCAAAATAGCTATAAAATTGAAATAATCAATCATACATTAAAGAAAGGAATAATGTTATCTAGCACAAGTAGTGTTAGAACACCTGTTTAGATGACTATATATACTTTATAGATTCAATTAAATGAATCATATGACTTAGCATTTAAACCAATCTATCATTTAATGTCATATAATTGCCACATATATTGGTGCTTAACATTAGTGATGATGAATAACATTTCTCTACATCGATTACAATAGAGAGAGAGAGAGAGAGAGAGAGACATAATTAATGGTGACGATAGTTGGGTTGAGACGGCCTTTACAGTATGTTGACCTTGCCTGAAGGCAATAAGAGGTTAAGAGCCACTAAAAATTTGACCCAACATAGACGTTTAGCAAGCCAAATGGGCTCTTTATGCAATCCAATGTGCTCAGCTCAACTCAATTGATACCACTAGATATAAGAGTTATCCATATCATGTACTTTCTTGCACAGAATTCTGTTGCATTGAGACCTCTGATTGTGAGATGCAAATTAATCTGCTAAACTACTTGATCTCATAACATTACAAATTCCGTTCCAAATTATGAAAATTCTTTCTTGACATTCAAAATATATGAGGAAAAACAAACAGAGAAGTAAACGCAAAAAAAAAAAAAAAAAAAAAAAAAAAAAAAAAAAAAAAAAAAAAAAAACAAAAAAACAAACAAACAAACATATAGAAGTCTTCTATTTAAAAATGGGATTAGACAAAAAAAAAAAATCAAATTTTCTCTCATTTTCTTTTAATTTTCTTCCATTTTTCTTTTTCTTAATATGAAGCGTGTTGTAGGAGCACATTTTCAAAAGAAACCTAAATATTGAGGAAGTTGTAGGGAAACGAGACAAAGTTATACGGCACGATATAAAGTATTAATCACAACAATAAGATGAGCACAAAGATAAGAATTTAATTCGATAGAGAAATTGGAGATTTTATTCAACAACTATAATGGAGAGAAAATGCAATAATTGTGTTCCTATACAATGACTCTTAACGTTCAATAATTATCTAATTGTAAAGAAAAGTGTACTATTCATAGGGATACATGTTAAACTCTAATAATAGCTCAAAAGATGGAAACTACATCAAATGCATGTAAAATGAAACAGGAGAAAAAAAATCTGATGTTTTGTCGCTCAAGCATTGGTCTCGCGCCAGGCGAGCGTCAGTAGTGCTACTCAAGCGGCCCTATAGGGGTAGTTGAGCAAAAGGCTCTCTGCTCTGAAATTCAT
Source organism: Olea europaea var. sylvestris (assembly GCF_002742605.1). Lineage (NCBI taxonomy): Eukaryota > Viridiplantae > Streptophyta > Magnoliopsida > Lamiales > Oleaceae > Olea > Olea europaea. The sequence goes on from NW_019235218.1 coordinate 40,520, forward strand.
CCCACCACTTGAGTAGTGGGCAGGGCAGGTTAGAGCCATGTCACCTAATCTTCTTCTTGGACCTTATTTGATTATCTTCAAGCCCAATACTTCAAATCATGCAACCCCTGATCTAAATTTGAATCACAAAACCCAACAATCTTCACCCCGACACATATTCCACTACTATGATCATGTCTCCAAAATTAATCCACCTGGAGAAAAAAAATCAAACTGTAAAGAATGAACTGAGCTCTTCAACAATAACTAAACTAACTTATCCAAAAAACTAAAAATAGTCTACCTCTTCCACAATTCCAACTATGATACTTGAATCCAAGAATTGCTCCATAAAATTACTTTGGGTTCAACCCAAAAAATCAAATAATGATTTTAAAATCGGCCAAATAGGGCCAAAACATACCTTCAAATAGAATCTAACTAAATGCTTTTGTAGAAACTAGAAAGCCCCTTGCTAGTTTGAACATTTGCAAATACGCTTAAAGCATGCGCAACAAAATCAGTTTTTCGGTACCTTTCTTCAAGGGATCTATCCATAGCAATTACATAAGATGACACTATAGGTGATGGTGGTAAATCAGCATTACCAATATCCACTGAACTCAATTGAGCTGTATTCTTCAATACGGACCTTGAACTAAATCCCAACAATATTATACCAGATTGAATAGCCACCACGGTACTAAACCTTTGCTGATTAATGTTCATAAATTTTGCATGACCTTGCAATATGTATAAATGAGAACTATTCTATCTCTCCAGTAGAACCCGTGCACCCTTACAAACCTTCAAAGCTCCATTTCCACCAAATAACTTATAACCCTTTCAATCAAAAGTAACTACTGAGATGGATTTTTCTTCAAATCTAAAGCATGTTGAACCTGACCAAGTGTTTTAGCTATCCCATTCAACCACTTTAATTTGACTTTACCAATACCAGCTACACGAAAAAGTGGTTGTTCAAAATTGTTTCATATGTTACAAATAGATCCCAACTGAGACATATATGAAAAGCACAAGCTAGAATCCAATCCTCGTTAAGATTGGAGTTGCCGTTAAAAATAGCCAATACATATCCATCACTCAAATAATCCTCTACGATATTAGCTTCACCTGAAGTATCTGATTCCTTCCCTTCTGATTTGTAGCCAAATTTACTTTTTCTGCAACTTGTTACAATTCCTCTTGATGTGCCCATTTTTCTTGAAATAAAATAAACTTGATTATTGAAATAGGATTTTGACCTACCGCTTCTATGACCACAATGAACAACAAGGCCTTGTCCGTCTCTAGCCTCAAATCCAATTAGATATTCCATCTTCTCCTTTTAAAACAAAACATCATATGCATCTTCAATGATGAAAGTATCACAACTATACAAAATTGTGTCTCTAAATGAAATAAACGAAGCAAACAATAAACACGAAAGAATGAAAGCTAAATCTCTGATTTCCTTAAAAACAGCCAAAATGATCTTCCTATTATCTGCCTTCTGTTATGTGATAAGAATACAACCTTGACTTCATGTGCAATTTACTTGTCAAACTCTTAATCATATAGAATTGCTCCAACTTCGACCACAACGTATTTGTCGTTTTTCCCTTCAAAACTTTCTTAAGAATATTATTCGAAAGATGAAAACGAATTTGTAAAAGCAACTTTTGATCCTTCCATTGTTTCTCCTTCGTCATCCAAGTTGTGGGCATCTTATCAAATTCCAACGACGCATCATCCAAATCCATCTAAGTGAGTACTGCATCGTCTCATGCCACAGCAAGAATCGAGTACTGCGATCCAAAACTAGAATGTTATAATTCAAGGTTGACATCAATAACAAGAAACCTCAAAAAAATCAAACCAAAGCTTTGATACCATTTGTTGAGAATTTGGACGAGATTATACGACATGATATGAAGTGTTGATTGATAAGTGTGTTTTTACGCACTTATTTAGTTCACAAACATGAAGTGATTAAGAGCAAAATATTGGATTTGTGATTTAAATTTTGTTAATTTGTGTATCGTATGATATACTGATGAACATGGTGAAATTCAGGAGAAAAGAGGTAAAAAGGACTAAATTGAAGCAAAGTGAAAGTTCAGGGACCAAAGTGCAATTATCTAAAAAGTTGATCCGACAGGCACATCAAGCAATTGATTGAGCTAAGTACCAATTGGAGGTCATAATGAAACATTGGAACAACTAGAAACACCAAAGGAGGTCAAGAAGTCGAGGAATAAAGTTTTAGGATCAACATAACATAATTTGAAAGTTTTTTCTACTATGCGGTCGCATGGTAGAAACCTTATGCGGTCACGAACACCGAGTCAGGGAAATAATACGCCAAATTTCATAAACCTATGCGGTCGCATAGGTATATTTTGGAGCTGATTCTGCAAATTCCTATTCGCGATGAAATTCTTATGGAAGCCTGATCTAAACGTGATCTAAATACCCAAATCCGTCAGAAACAAAGGAAGAACGCATTGGAAGGAAGAAAAACACATCTTGGAGAGGATCTTGAGCGAAAGGAACGAAGAAATTTACAAAGATCATCCAAATTTCAAGCAAATTCATAACCCGGTGATGCTTTTTCTTCAATCTACTATGTATTTTGATTTTTTCTCCATGTTAGGCTAGATTTTCATGTACTAGGAGATCGATGAACCATGTGATGTAATATTTAATTTTCTAGTTTTACAAGTTGACATTGAAACGCGTATTTGGATATTTGAATGAATTATATGCATTGATTTTCTTCCATAATTAAGTGCATGTAATTATGTGACGTGTGGTAGTTTATTTCATCTATTCGAGAGAAGAGAAATAATTTGACAAGGTATAATTTATCGTAGGGTCCGATAGGGGATGGAGATATACCTCTATGCTTTATGTGAATCTTTAAGTGCTCATAAAATCGAATGCATTTTTATATATGCACTTGTCATAGAAATATAAGCTGATGATATATAAAAATAGGTTCAATACATCTCGAGAGAGAGTATTGGATAGAATGAGGAGCACTGATTCGTCAATAATTCAATCACGTGTCATTTGTGAAACTAAGGTTTAAGGTGATCATTGCATGAAAATTCGTGATCCTAGTGCGATTAACATTCATTGAATACAACAAACTTGCGTTCGAACCATTTAATCTGCATTTTCATTAATTAAAACATCATTTTGCATATTTGATCCTTTAATTCATAACATTTGCATAATTAGGGTTTCCTTTCTATTAACAATTCAATTTGGATAATTCAATTTCAGTTAAAGCTACAATAGATAGAATTGAACTACTCGATCCATGTGGAACGATATTCGGACTCAAATATCCACTTTATTACTTGTTAACGAACCGTACACTTGCGGTGGTTTAAATCGAAAGAAATATTTGGTGAACATTAATCACAAAATAAGATGAACACAAAGACGACTTTAATTTGACAGATAAATTCTATTCAACAAATATAATGGAGAGAATACAATAATTGTGTTCCTACAATGACTCAAACTTTCAATCGAGTCTAAGCACTACCCACACGGGTCCCTATTCATCGAGCACAAGTTATGAATGATTGATTTAGTGTTTAGGTGATTGGATGTGAACATCACACATTTCGAGGCAGAAAGTGTGTTTTTCAAAGTACTTCAAGAATCAAAGGGTGACTTCAATTTTAAAAAGTGATTTTGGAACTAAGTCAATGACCTACATGTGCCTCATATGGTCTAATGTGTTTTGATAAATTTTGGGGGATGATGAAAGGCCGGTTCGAAGTCACAAGTTGAAAACCAAGAATTCGGGGGAAAATTTGGTCAAGGTTGAATTTTGGGGAATCAATTGTGTTCTTAAAAATTTTTCACGTGCATTTAATAAAAAACATAACAAAAAAACAAAAAACAAAAATCACTTTGAAACACACGACACTCATTCTCACACTCACGCACGACCCTCGGCCCTCTCATCCCGTGCATCTCAACTCGCACACCACAAACACAAGATCCAAAACTCATCACAATTCATAGCCCACATTACAACTCATCTTGTCATTCATCTTGTGGTGGTATAATATAGTTCTAAATCTTGACAAGTTTGCAAGGTAAATTCTCTACAACTATTCCATCAATTCCGAAATTGGGAAAATTGTTTTTATTTGATTGGTATTCGATGGAGGTTGGGTAATTGTGGTGCTTATGATTAATTTGTGACATTGGTTACTAGTTTAGATAGCTTCATATACCAAAAACCTTAAAATGCTCATAATGTGTTTGATGAAATGCCTTAGTAATAATTTGTGTACAATTTGGTATTTTCTTTGCATGAGTGATGATTGACAAACATGGTGGCTAACACATTGTGATGAATTCCCACATCAATTGAAATAGAAAACATCTATATCCATTTTGCAACACATAGGCACATGGCTAGGTCACAGCATGTCACGACACCTCACGTTATCCACTTTGGCACATAATTTGACACATCTAACGACATCCATTTGATTGGCAATTTGAATATGTGGTAGAACATATTGCACACTCTCATTTGCCCAGAGGTTTCTCGGGAAAATTTCAACCTTTCTCGATGATGTCCGGCGATGAAATTCATAGGTGGATCATGGAACATAAATTCCAAAAATGCTTCTTCGAGCCAAGTCTTATTGTTCAATCCTCCTTTTGACATGATAACCCTATTTTGAGACTTATTTTATGCATTTAAAATGCCAACTGCATGTACATGCATTTTGAAGCAAGTTTGGGGGATTTGGACAATATATGCCTAGTTTGCCTTATTCCATGCCTTGGGTGTCAACATGAAACCTAATGAACGTTACTTCACAACTTTGCAGGATGCCTCCAAAACGAACCTCGAAAGGGAAAGAAAAAATTGGCTCATCTTTCGGAACAGCCCGTACTCGAGTTCTTGAAGGGAGGATACAAAGATTTCTGAATTTCGGGACAACAACCCGCTATGAAAACATTGTGAGTCGGTGGATAGTAACACCAGAGCGAGCGGTTAAATTAGAGGATTTTCCAGGTTTTGAGTTGATCACTTTGGTGGATAACTGTGGGTGGGCAAAGGTAGTAGAGCAGCCACATCTGATCTATGAATCATTGGTGGAAGAATTCTATGCAAACTTCAATGCAGAGATCGACACACCATGGTCTGACCACTTGCATCAGACATGGGTCAGGGGACAGTGGATTATGTTTTCACGAGAGGTTATTCAGGACTACTATCAGCTCATGGGGACAACATAACCCCCATCCCGGGCAATTTCAATTGGAATGAAGTGGACTAATTCTATTAGGGCGACAAAATACATGGCCACTCCCCACCACTGCATAGCACCAGATTGAGCTGACACCATCTATAGCCATCTTGTGGCTGTTTATGTGCCATACATTGAGCCAATCTCGCATAAGACCACATTCACAGATCCCACAGCCGGGTTTATCTATCACTTGGTGTGGGAAAATAAGATCGATCTCGCCACTCTCTTCTATAATCAAATCCATCATGTGGGTACTATAAGAGACAGGCACAATTCAATGATTTTTCTCAGCCTTATCTCCAACATATGCATGGCTGTTGGCATCAGTATCGCACCAAGGCAGGCACCTGCTAAACCCAGCCCCCTATAAATCACAGTACACTGGAAGCTCAAGACATAGCCAGGATAAAGCACAGGGAAAAGCAAGAGAATGAGCGCCGCGGGCAGGAGGAAGAGCAGGGTCAGGTGCTTGCAGATCAAGAGATGTCACAAGCTCTACCACCACAGATTGAGGTGGATACACAGTTGTGACGTCAAATATTCGCCACCACCACGGGAACCTGCCGTGACATACAGGGTCTCTAGCAGGCTATGGGGGCTTTGACGATTGACATGCAGACAGCCCCACGTGACACTCGCATCGCCACTGATATGGCATGAGTCATTCACCTGGATTCCTAGGTAGCCAGGAGGGAGATGAAAACTATGAACGGTTGACTGAGTATGTATGTGGGCTGGGTGGATGGCATCCAGATATGAGTGAATGAGACTTGGGAATGTCTGGGCCGTATGGAGACACGTGTTGGCGGAATCCAAGATGAGATGGCGCAGCAGTCAGCAATGGTGAGAGAGATTTTAGCGTGCCTACCTCCACCTTTAGATGATGGTACAGTAGGAAACATCTTCGCACCACCACCTCCATATTGATCATGGGAGTATTGTCTACTACTTTTGATTTTTATGAAATTGTCCTTCAATTATGTCTTTCAACCTTTGTTAATTATTCATTGAGGACAATGTATTAACTACGTTTGGGGGTGATATAATTTTGGACATCTTTACATCACTATGCATAAATTCATCAATATTTGTGTCTCTTTAGTATATATGTTTCATTTTTACATGTTGTGTGCTTGATGAGTGTTACAAAAAAAAAAATTTAAATTGTGCATTTTATCCAATTTACTTTATTTCCTTTCATGAGTGCTTGTGTGGGCTTGATAGCCTTGCCGGCTATGATGTAAATATTGGACTGGTGTAACTTACAAAACTGTGGATATGGTGCTGAATAGATTAACCAATACTTGTGACGTAATACTTGACATTCTCTATGCACGACAATCATACTTGGCATATTAGGTGAGTGACTGAGTTCTGAGCATAAAGTAGGAAGTAAGCGATAACCTTCTATTGAATTACACCATAAATTATTGTAAGGCAGTTCGGAAATGGTTGAGCAAGCATAGGGGAGCATTGAGATGAGAGGGGACTCTGTGCATGAATTCTAGGGTGAGGATTGCCTAGACCAGTGAGGTGAAGATTATGTGAAAATTTTAAATTGGGGGTTAGTTTTGGAGACTAAATGTCTAGAAAAATAATAAAGGGCATAAAAATTAATTTGTGTGAACATGATACTTCCTTCTAAGCCTTTATGACTTGAGCAAGTAAGCCTGTAAGGGTATCTTCAAACCTGGTGCCCTAAGGTCAACTAGTCTGGGAGTCACTGACCAAAAGCTCACTACAGGGGTCATATAGAAAGCAAGAAGGGAAAACGTTAATAAAAAGTCATCTGATCAAGGCTTTATAACTCGAGTGAATAAACCTGCAAGGGTTTAAAACTTGGTGCCCTAAGACCAACTAGTCTGGGAGTCACCGGCCAAAAGCTCGTTACAGGGGTTATAGAAAGCAAATGAGAATGTGGCATATAAAAAAAAAATGTATGTAAAAGGCTCTTGGACATTTGGTTGATAAAACCACACCTTCAATGCGAGGCAAGTAACTTAGTTTAAGTTTAAGGGTTGAAGCAATCAAATTTGGGAGAGCCCTCACTTGTTGACATGTAAACTTATAATAGCAAAATCAATCCGAACTAAGAGAGGGTAAGGACTATAGTTACCTAATCTCCTAGCTTTAAAACACAACCCCGGGATAATTGAGTGAAAAGAATAAGTTTGGGGGGGGGGGGGGGTTGTGTATCCCTCGAGTGAAGCAATGGCATATTTGACCACTATGGCACGGGACTTACCCATCATGAACTTGATATGTTGGCATGATTTTATACACACACGTCGGGTTTGCATTTAACGGGTAAAGGTTGGTTTCATTTTTGCACTGATCAAATTTTATTGAAGCCAAACACTTAGTCCAATCTTGAGACACGACAGGTTATTAAGTCATGTTTGTGTAGAGTTAAGTCACTATCTTGTTGGAGGACAAACAATAATTCAAATTTGAGGGGTTTAATAAGTGTGTTTTTACACACTTATTTAGTTCACAAACATGATGTAATTAAGAGCAAAATATTGAAATTGTGATTTAATTTTGATTAATTTGTGTATCATAGGATATATTGATAAACATGGTCAAATTCAGGAGAAAAGAGGCGAAACGGACTAAATTGAAGCATAGTGAAAGTTTAGGGACTAAAGTGCAATTATCTGAAAAGTTGATCCAATGGACACATCAAACAATTGATTGAGCTAAGTACTAATTGGAGGTCATAATGGAACATTGGAACAACTAGAAACACGAAAGGAGGTCAAGAAGTGGAGGAATAAAATTTTAGGACCAACATAACATAATTTAAAAGTTTTCCCTACTATGTGGTTGCATAGTAGGAACCCTTATGCGATCACGAACACCAAGGTAGGGAAATAATACGCCAAATTTCATAAACATATGCGGTCACATAGGTTATACCTATGCGTATAGGTATATTCTGGGGCCGATTCTGTAGATTCCTATTCGCGATAAAATGCTTATGGAAATCTGATCTAAACACGATATAAATACCCAAATCCATCAAAAACAAAGGAAGAACGCATTGGAAGGAAGAAAAACACATCTTGGAGAGGATCTTGAGCGAAAGGAACGAAGAAATTTACGAAGATCATCCAGATTTCAAGCAAATTCATAACCCGGTGATGTTTTTTCTTCAATCGACTATGTATTTTGATTCTTTCTCCATGTTAGGCTAGATTTTTATGTACTAGGAGATCGATGAACCATGTGATGTAATCTTTAATTTTCTAGTTTAGCAAGTTGACATTAAAACGCGTATTTGGATATTTGAATGAATTATATGCATTGATTTTCTTCCATAATTAAGTGCATGTAATTATGTGACGTGTGGTGGTTTTTTTCATCTGTTCAAGAGAAGAGAAATAAATTCGACAAGGTATAATTTATCGTAGGGTCCGATAGGGGATAGAGATATACCTCTATGCTTTATGTGAATCTTTAAGTGCTCATCAAACCAAATGCATTTTTATATATGCACTTCTCATGGAAATATAGGCCGGTGGTATGTAAAAATAGGTCCAATACATCTCGAGAGGGAGTATTGGATAGAATGAGGAGCATTGTTCATCAATAATTCAATCGCGTGTCATTTGTGAAACTAGGATTTAAGGTGATCATTGCATGGGAATTCGTGATCCTAGTGTGATTAGCATTCATTAAATACAACAAACTTGCGTTCGAACCATTTAACATGCATTTTAATTAATTAAAACATCATTTTGCATATTAGATCCTTTAATTCATAACATTTGCATAATTGGGGTTTCCTTTCGGTTAAGAATTCAATTTGGATAATTCAGTTTCGGTTAAAACTATGATAGATAGAATTGAATTAATCGATCCCTGTGGAATTATATTCGGACTCACATATCCACTTTATTACTTTTTAATGAACTGCACACTTGCGGTTGTTTAAATCGAAAGAAATATTTCGTGAACATTGATCACAACAATAAGATGAACACAAAGACGACTTTAATTTGACAGAGAAATTCTATTCAAAAAATATAATGGAGAGAATACAATAATTGTGTTCCTACAATGACTCAAACTTTCAGTAATTATCTAATTGTAAAGAAGAGTCTACTATTTATGAGGGTACATGTCAAACCCTAATAAGAGCCCAAAAGATGGAAACTATGTCAAAAACACGTGTAAAATGAAAAAGTAGAAAAAATTTGAAAGCACTCTGCTCAAGCGTTGGGCTCGCGCTAGTTGAACGCTAATAGTGTCGTTCGTGCTACCCTTTAGCGACAAGCGAGAGGAAGGCTCCCTGTTCCAAAATCCAACCAACCGCTCGAGCGATGGGCGGGTGGTAGGCTAGCACCACTGTGCTTATTTTTCTTCTTGGACCCTAATTTGTCATTTTTAAGCCCAATAATCCAAACCACACAAACCCTAGTGTTAATTTGGATCACAAAACCCAACAAAAGTCATAAAAAATCTTTTGGATAATTAGTAATGGGATCGATTCTGCTTCATCATTTAAATTCAATAAAAGAATACAAAAAACACGAAACATTATTGTATCTCTAGAATACATGCACAAAATGTAGATTACAGAACTGTCTTCTAGGATTGTAAAATACAACCATAGTAGAATAATGACATTCCCAAAAAAAACAAAAACAAAAATTGATGTCAAAGTATGACTAACATGAGAATGGCCATTTACGTAAGCATTAACCCATTTATTCCCTAGTGCACTTGACATCATCCTTAAAGCATCTGCATTGAAGTGACTGCGATGATCAATTTCAGAAAGAATAATTTGATTAAAGTTATTAAAAGTGCTTTACTTGCAAAATATTGATTGTAGAAGATTAAAATAATTATTTTCATTGTTAACAGTCATTATAATACTTCTTTCGTTATTCTCAATTGCTAATGTCATAGTTGATTTTAGTAATCTCGCAAGGTCGTGTTTTTGCCAACTCTATCGATCTACGTATTGCATGCTTGGCAAAGCTTAAAAATTGGTAAGTTCGAAATTGAACATTTTTTTGGTCGGTCAAAATTGGAAATAAGGAAGTAATTGCATGAATGCATACAATCACTTATACTAAAATAATCATGCTTACCTTCAAAAACACAACTAATGGCCTTGCATAGATATTCTTGATTTGAATCTTCATGGAGTTAATTTCCCTGGAAGTGGAAAAACTGCTTCAAAAGTTTCAACAAGCATTGATACCCTTCTTTTTCGAGCAGGAATTAGTTTCGTGACAATGTGTTGAACTGCATAGTCTAGCATCCATTGCTCGGCCTTTTTTCTCTCATCCATCATTTGATGCCTCAAGTCAGCTTTCTCTTGTTCGGTATCAGGCATAACTGAGGTGTCGTGGTGGTTGCAGGTTAAGTTTCCTTACCTGCTCTAATGCTTTTATGAATCTGGAATAAAGTCACTTATAACTGATTGTGTATCAGATTAGTCATCTTGAACTTCTGGAAGAAGGATCTCATCAACTGCCTCTTGTACAAGTTTGACTGCATCAGTTTTGTTGAAGGCACTATTCAAATGGCTAGGAATACGGTTTTCCTTGCCCTGGTTATAACGAGATTTTGGGAAATAATCACCCTTGCTTATTTTAGACAATTCATTGCAATCTTCTACTTCATCATCGTCTGTTCCATCAAGAAGTTGGCTTCCAACTTTTGCAGCAATACCTGATACCACATGCTGATATATCGAATGCCACATTCTGATATAGTTTTGTCTTTCCAACAGGATATTGTGTGACCCATTCTGTGCCTCTGATTTGTTAACTTCTTGAAATACTCTGATTTCTGGCGCAGCATCTTGGTAGGCCTCAACCCTTGCCATCTTTTCTGGCTCAAGTGTACCATAATGATCAGCAGAGACAATAGTATCCTCAGTTAATAACTCATTATCATCTATAATCAGATTTTTGGATTCAACGCTTCTGTAATCTGGATTGTGTTGGAGGAAAGATGGGTTTACTACTTGGATTGGCTGAGGCTTTTAAGAGGACAACACTAATAGGAAGAAGGAAGTGAAAAAGGTAACTTGTATTTCTCAAATTCAAGACTTTACACACTTTTTGGCTTGTTACAAAATGGAGGGCACAACCCCTTTATATAGTGTTTACAAGAAGATTCTAGTCCACACATTTTCTAGAGACACTTAGACCACATATCAAGATATTTTCCTAGAATTCTCTAAATATTCTATATAAAACTACATATCTTACTTAGATATTTATATAGATTTTTCTAGTAGATATTTATATAGATTTTTCTAGATAATACTTCTAGAAATGCTATGCATGTTGGGCCTTTTAATTGATTTGGGCATATAAGCAAAATCCTTAAACCCATATTATTTAGTCCAAAAATCAAGTTTACTACTCAACATCCCCCCTTAAACTTGATTTTGCTACTCCAAGTAGAGTTCTTAACTTGCGGAACACATTATACTTGAGTGGCTTAGTGAGAATGTCGGCGATCTGCTCCTGGGAGGTTACATATTTCAGCTGCACTTCTTTCTTTGCAATGTTTTCTCTTATGAAGTGATATCTTGTATCAATGTGCTTGCTTCTATCATGGAATACTGGGTTCTTTGCCAATGCCAATGCCGATTTGTTATCAACATGGATTTCGATTGGCTCTTCTTGTGGTACTCCAAGCGTCTTTAACAAGTTTCTAAGCCAGATCACATGGCAGACACTTGATGTAGCTACAACATATTCAGCTTCACATGTAGATAGTGCTACGATCGATTGCTTTTTTGAGCTCCAAGTGAAAGCTGTGTCGCCCAAGTAAAACACATACCCAGTCGTACTCTTTCTATCATCACTATCTCCGCCCCAATCGCTGTCACTATATCCAACAAGTTTGAACTCATTAGATGATGAATAGACTAAGCCATAATCAAGCGTATCTTTGATGTAGCGAAGAATTCTCTTTGCAGTTTTCATATGGGGCATGGTAGGTGTCTCCATATAGCGACTAATGAGCCCAACTCCAAAAAGGATATCTGGTCTTGTGCACGTCAAATATCTTAGACTTCCAACAAGACTCTTAAAAAGTGTTGGATTTACTTTTTCACCTTCATCATTCTTCGACAACTTGATTCCGCATTCGACGGGGGTGCATACGGGCTTACAGTCCTCCATATTGAATTTCTTTAGAATTTCTTTCGCATATCCTTCTTGTGAGATGAAAATGCAGTCCTCCATTTGTTTTACCTCTATCCCAAGATAGTAGGCCATGTGGCCGATATCCGTCATCTCAAATTCTTGAGCCATGTCTTTCTTAAACTCAGTGATCATACTTTGATTATTTCTTGTAAATATAAGATCATCTACACACAAACAAACAAGCAAAATATCTCCTTTCTCATTTACCTTTGGATAAAGGGCATACTCGTGAGGGCATTTTGTGAAGTTATTTTCTAGAAAATACTTGTCAATTCTACTATTCCATGCCCTTGGAGCCTGTTTCAACCCATATAAAGCCTTTTTGAGTTTCAAGACTTTACCTTCATGTCCTTTTACTTTATAGCCCATTGGTTGCTCCACATAGATTTCTTCTTCGAGATAACCATTTAGAAAAGCTGATTTTACGTCCATTTGAAATATCTTCCACTTATTTTGCGCTGCAAGAGAGATAATTAATCTTATGGTTTCTAAACGAGCAACAGGAGCAAATACCTCTTCATAATCAATTCCCGACCGTTGGTTGTAACCTTTGGCAACCAATCTTGCTTTGTATCTTTCTATGTCTCCTTTAGCGTTCTTCTTTGCCTTGTACACCCACTTAACTCCGATTGCTCTCTTTCCTTTGGGAAGAGTTGTCAGCTTCCACGTGTCATTTTTTTCTATAGCCTTAATCTCTTCATCAATAGCATCTCTCCATCTTTTATTTTGCACCGCTTCTTCATACCCTATTGGTTCACAATCGACAAAAAGACAAAAAAGTGTGAGATCATTTTGATTTTCGGTTACCTCATATAGCTCTTGTAGGCTCCTCATCCGTGGTGTCCTTTCGCTTGAACTTTCTCCTTGTGAAGATGATGGAGAAGCATTTCCATGAGTAGGTGATAGAGGTGGACTGATAATCTCTTGCTGCTCTCCATTCTTTTGTTCTTCTTCATAAAAGAATGGTAAGAAGTCATAGTCTTCTTCTTGGACACCCCAATCCCAAGCTCCTTCTTCATCAAACTCGACATCTCTACTTATGGTGATCTTCTCATTGCTTGGATTATACAACTTGTACCCTTTGGAGCGAGCGTCATAGCCGATGAAGACATACCTTTCACTTTTGTCATCTAACTTGGACCGTTTTTGATCTGGTACATGAGCATATGCAATGCTCCCAAATACTCGTAAGTGAGAGATGCTGGGCTTTTTTCCACTCCATGCTTCTTGTGGTGTATTATTCCACACACTTCTAGAAGGTGATCGGTTAGACAGATACACGGCGCAATTAACAGCTTCAGCCCAAAGTTCTTTGGGCAATCTCTTACTTTTGAGTATGCAGCGGGTCATGTTAAGAATGGATCTATTCTTTCTTTCTGCTACTCCATTTTGTTGTGGAGAGTATGGAACCGTCACTGGACGACGAATTCCATTCTCCTCACAATATTTCTCAAACTTTTTGGAGGTGAACTCTCCTCCTCTATCCGATCTCAAGGCTTTTATACTATATCCGCTTTCTTTTTCAACAAGAGCTTTAAATTTCTTAAAAGTTTCAAAAACTTCCAATTTTTGTTTGAGAAAATAGACCCAAGTCTTTCTGCTGAAATCATCAATAAAAAGAACAAAATAATTACTCTTACCGAGAGAGCTTGGATTAATTGGCCACAAACATCGGAGTGTACAAGTTCTAGCGGCTTCTTAGCTCTTGTAGATGCTTCTTTTGGAAAACCTTTTCTCGAATGCTTTCCAAGTAAGCATCCTTCACATAATTGATCCGCATGATTTATTGGAGGCAAACTTTTCACCATTTTCTTCTTACTTAACAACTTTAAGCCTCCAAAATTAAGATGCCCAAATCTCAAGTGCCAAAGCCAAGATGAATCTTTAAAACAAGCTTTTAAGCATTTAGCGACATCATTTTGAATGCTTAACGCAAACATTCTATTTCTTGTCATAGGGACTTTGGCAATCAGATTTTCTCTTTGATCTCTTATTGAAAGACTATGATCCTTCAAATGAATATCATAGCCCTTCTCTAAGAGTTGTCCCAAACTTAAAATATTATTCTTCATATTGGGCACATAAAAGGCATTTGAGATAAACTGATGCGTACCATTTTTTAAGCGGATCAAGATTTTACCTTTTCCTTTCACTGGGATCTTGGATTCATCTCCAAAGGTAATGTTACCGCTTACTGATTCATCAAGCTCCATAAACATGTTTTTTCTTCCACACATATGGTTGCTTGCTCCTGTATCCAAATACCAAGTATTCTTTTCTCTGCTCTCTTCACCTTTGTAAGCCAATAGTAGTGCAGGATCTACTTCACTTTCCCGACAAGCGTAATTGGCTTTCTCCTCAACTTGGTTAGTAATATTTCTACATTCTGAAGCATAATGACCAAGTTTTTGACAATTGTAACATTTAACTTGAGATTTGTCATACCTTGGTCCTTCATTTTTCCACGTACCTTTTCCTCTTCCGCGACCTCTGGTAGAAAACGAACTTTGTCTTCTTTCCTCCTTGTAGAATGAAATTCTTCCTCGATCTTGGCCTCGTCCTCTTCCTCTTTGGCTTCTTCTACTATTGAACCTTCCTTCACCCTCGTTCAAAGTGAGCTTTGTTTGAAGAGCTTGCTCTAATGGCTCTTCTTTCACTTTCTTCCTTAGTCTTTCCTCATGGGCTTGTAAAGATCCCATGAGTTGATCGACACTCATACTATCTAGATCTTTAGATTCCTCAATGGCTACAACTATGTAGTCAAATTTAGAATCTAAAGACCTAAGTATCTTCTCAATTACTCGAGTGTCGTTCAACTTTTCTCCATTCCTTTTTAATTGATTCACAATAGCTAATACTCTAGAGAAGTAATCAGAAATTGATTCCGATTCTTTCATATGTAAAGCTTCAAACTCACCTCGAAGTGTTTGAAGTCGAACCTTTTTCACCTTTTCAACTCCTTTGTGGGAGTTTTGCAAGATCTCCCATGCTTCCTTACTTGTAGTAGCACAAGCTACTTTCTCGAACATGCCTTCATCTAAGGCTTGATAGATGAGGGTGAGCGCCTTCTTGTCCTTCTTCCTTGTATCCTTCAAACTATCCCTTTGTGCTTGGGATAGAGCAACTTCTTCTTGTGGCTCCGTGTAGCCTTTCTCTACGATCTCCCATGCATCTTGCGACCCGAGCAATGCTTTCATCCTTATACTCCAATTGTCGTAGTTATCCTTGTTGAGTTGGGGGACTTGAAAATGAATCATCCCACTTGCCATTTTTCACAAGAACCTTGGGGCTCTGATACCAGTTTGTTGGAGGAAAGATGGATTTACTAACTTGGATTGGCTGAGGCTTTTAAGAGGACAACACTAATAGGAAGAAGGAAGTGAAAAAGGAAACTTGTATTTCTCAAATTCAAGACTTTACACACTTTTTGGCTTGTTACAAAATGGAGGGCACAACCCCTTTATATAGTGTTTACAAGAAGATTCTAGTCCACACATTTTCTAGAGACACTTAGACCACATATCAAGATATTTTCCTAGAATTCTCTAGATATTCTATATAAAACTACATATCTTACTTAGATATTTATATAGATTTTTCTAGTAGATATTTATATAGATTTTTCTAGATAATACTTCTAGAAATACTATGCATGTTGGGCCTTTTAATTGATTTGGGCCTATAAGCAAAATCCTTAAACCCATATTATTTAGTCCAAAAATCAAGTTTACTACTCAACAGATTGGTCTCTTTGTTCCCAATGGTCTGGAGAAAATTACAAGTGGGAAACTCGGAGTTTAAACAGAAAACTGTATCCTCTTGAATTCCCTGTAAATTGTGCTTGAGTGCTATTTCACCATTATCAGATTTCAATTCAACTATTTCTTTAGCCTCTTTGTCTTCGTCGTTTTCTTTACTAACAGTCTCGCCCACTTCACGGGTAATGCCAGCAAATTTTTGGCTATTATCTTCATTCGATATAACCACTGTTTCAAAGGCTTTTACTAGCAAAGCACTTTTCTTTTCTGAGTAGGGGCAAGCTGACTGATTGCTTGGCACAGTGCATAATCAAGCATCCATTCCTCTGTTTTCTTCCTCTCGTCCACTGTTAGAGGCCGCAAGTTGACTTTTTCTGAATCAGGTTCAGGCTTCAAAGGCAGATGTTGTGGGATCCTTGGATTAAATTTCCTCACTTTCTCTATTTCTTTGATGAATCTTTGAAGTAAAATCCATTTTTTAAGATTACTCCAATGTTTTGGTGCTTTCTTCTCGGATTTTCTTCTCGGATTTGCTTCCAAACTTCTCGTCCACTGTTAGAGACACTTCCCCACCTTCGTCTTGATTCTTTTCAAAGAGTTCGTGTTCATAAGTAGTCTCGCTTGGCATTGACTGATTATCGGATGTCTGGTCATGAACTTCAGGAAGAAGAATCTTCTCAATTGCTTCTCGGACTAGCTTGACTGCAAAAAGCTTGCGGACTTCATCATCCTGAGTTTCACGGTCACTGTTCACTATACCCACATCGGAAAAGTCCGTGCGCAATTGTGAACTTTCTTTTGCAGGCAATACATTAGAACCATCACCACCGTGAAATGGCTGGTTTGCAGACTCTGAAGCCATACTTTCTGCCATATGTTGATGTATCAAGTTCCACATACTGATATGCCTAACTTTGCTGAACAAAGGTTTGTTTTCTTCATGAAAATGAGTATTATCTGAAGCTGGAGAGATGACCTTGTTATTTTCTTTAACTTCATCAAAATTGTCTGGAGTTAATGCATTCAACATGTCAGATGGCATAAAATCACATTCTCCTCGAATGGAAGTTGTAGTATCCTTATTTTGGGCACTGATTTGTTCATCTAGTTTCAAAGAAATGGCAGATGCATTTGAATCAAAAAAATCAGCAGCTCCACTTTGACGGGTCTCATGATTGTACCCATCCGTAAGATTTGAGTCCGGAACTTGAGGGTGTGGGAAATATACATGAGCGGTTCTCTTATACTCATTTGGTTGTCTTTTGATGCAAGAGCACTTCAAACAAACAATTCCTTGCCCTTGTATAACATAATTCTTGACTCCTTTCAGACTCTCCTTGTAACTTTCCTCAGGGTATGATGTTTCACCAAATGCAATTTCGACAAGATCAGACTCTTGAATACCATTGTACCCATCTCCAAATAGCTGAGTTCTTGGTTTAGTATTGATCTCGGTATCAGAATTCACGACATTCAAAGCATTGAGGGAAGGTGTTTCTCTCATTTTTACTTCTAATGTACACGAACTAGAGGTATCCCCCTCATTATCAACATAAGAGGTGGCTATACTGTCACTTTCTGCTTGCACCAATGGATGTACATTAGAAATCATTTGTCGTCTCTGAAGATCTTTCTTTTTATCCCTAGAACTTTTTGTGACAGGCATAGACTTGGATTTGGGTTTCGTGCTCTTTTGTTTCTTCAGCAATCGTCTTCTATTGTACAATAAGCGCTTTTGTGGATGCACAGGATCATGGGCCTCGTCACAGTGTCCATGAAGAGAACAATGATGGTATCGACACACTTTCATTAGTGAAATCTTTTCAGGTTCAGTTTCCCCAGGAACAAGCTCCACACGCTTGGCAAACTTCGAGTCCTTGAGAGTGGAAGAACATGTTGCTCTATCAATATTTACATCCTGAGAAACTTGAGAATACTTTGAAGACCTTTTGGGCTTGAAACTTGTCTTCTTCAGAATTTTCACATTTCTAAGGTTCAATGCAGTCGACGAAGTTTGCATAGATCCAACTCTGAGAGAACCCACATTCGATTGTGAAGAATGTGAACTACTTAGATCACTATCATCAAAGCAAATTTCAGAATTCTGGTGAATTTCCCGAAAATTTGCCTTTCTCCCTTTGGACGAACTAGTTGCCTGCATGTAATGTGGTGTTTCATCCGATACTTGGAGCGAAAATTTTGGCGGAGGTGTTACTACATCATCGGACATACCCATAAAAATCCAATCACCGGCTCTTGATCTAGCCCTTCTCCTGAATGTTTTTAGATTCCTAAAATTTTTCAAAGTCTTCTTCTTAGTTCTGTTCTTGATTCCGGTATCCCAGTATTTAACAGGCAGTCCATTAACTTCCGATCCACGAGTTGAAGAAGTCAATGAAAGGGTTTCATCACATTCACTCCCACACTGATGACACACATCATAGAAAACACCAAATCTTAGATATTGTCCAAAAGCTAGCAATTCTGTCTCAAGCACTCAAATCCCAAGTACATAGTAGTAAATAAGCACAAAAATATATAAAAAAATTAAAAAAAAATAAATAATCTTGTCAAAATAATTTATCTATTTGTTAATAAAAGAATAAATATTGTTTGTCTATATTAGAAATAATCATATTGTTAAACGATTGCACTACATGTACATAACAATTTATATAATAATTTACCAACAAATAATGTGATGAGATGTAATTAGATCAAAATCCCATAAAAAAAAAAAAAAAAAACTTTTCCACTTACATTTTAACACCTCATTGTTATATAAAACATTATGTAAATAATTATGCACAATAAGCATGGTGTTCAACTTCAAATGGACTAGCTAGCCCAATTGGTCGAGGTGTATGATTTAAGCTAGTTGCAATAACCGTGACTTTATTATATTTATTTAATAAATATTTTTAATTAGTTAAATATATATATTTGAATTTTGAAGTTTCAAACTATCTACCTGATTTTTGAATTGGTGTAAATATTACACCTTGACTATGAATTTTTCCCTATTTCATATTCTAATTTGGCCCATAAGATTGGCTCATAGAACAAGACACACTCCGCTGGAATTGTTGGAAAGCCATCTATTAAGTTTCCGACGTGCCTTAAATTCAAAATTTTAAGTTAAGACAAAAACAATAATGAATTTTAATCATATATTTCTTGAGATCCACAAGTTTTTAGTCATATATTTCTTCAAATTTAATCAAAATTTACTAAAAATTTTATTAATATCTACAAACTGCTAGAATTTTCTATGGGTTTATATACAAATCCTGTTAGGTAGATAGAGATAGTAATCAAGCTGAGTAGCTCACCGGCTGTGCTCGAAAAAGCTTGACCCATGGGCGGTTCAGATTCGTTTCAAAACGAACCCGAGCACGAGCCAAGGTGAGCCCACGAGCTAGGTTTGTGGCTCATCGAGCCAAATAGTTGCTTACTTTTTTAATTAAAAAAAATAAAGTGATTGTTTGGTCACTTTTAAAGATTCGTGACCCTTTTTTAACGGTCTCTAAAATTTAATATTTTTTTCTTGTATAAATATGTCAAAACTTCACCAGTTTTTTCAGAACAAATTCAACAATCTCTATACTATTTTTTTATTATTCAATTTCTTCTACAATTTTTCTATTCTATGCAATTATGTTACAATTCACATACACATACACATACATTCATTATTATATAATTTACATACATTCTATAAGTTTAATTACATTCAATTCTACTATATACATTCTTTTAATTATATTATCTATACTATTCATTATCCAATTTATAAATTTCATCTTTATTCATAATACACATGGATCCTCGTAATTTTCATGGAAGGCTTGTTGAGTGGCCAATCACCTATGACACCACAATCTCAATTTTTTCAATCAATTTGTTGGTTTCAATGACGTCCCGATTCTCAATGATTAGCTGGGAATGGGCGGCAATGACGATGCTTGTGGTAGTAATAATTCAATTGACTTGGACGATATCGATGAAGACACTGACAAGACCGAACTACAAATTCCCGATACAAGAGAAAAGAGAAAGGGTCAAAAGCTTATAAGTGTTGGGAGCACTTTAAATTGATTACATCGGGTTGTATCGTCAGCAGAATCCTAGAGTGTAATGCAATGTGCAAATACTACCAAGCACGATTAGCACAGCAAAAGGGTATGGATGCCATCCACCTCAACCGTTAATACGCCAAATGTACAATCAAACATGGACTTCTTGGTGGATCTTAGACACAAATAGCCTTTGATACTTCATCTACCGATGACCATTATTATAGAATCTAAACTAGTGAAGTATGTTTCTTTTATCTTATACTTTCCACTAGCATATCTATAGATATTTTCTTCCTTTTTATCAATATAACTATTTGGTTTGGAATATAAAATCCTTCCCATCCTAGTTCACATCCATCTGTTTCAGTTATTTTATATTCATTGTCTAAAGGTAATTCTAATGATAGTAAATTTCTAACATCTTCTTTTATCTTTTTTTACTAGTTCTGTGACCGATTGATTCAAGTATTTTTTTCATTTGCTAAACAATTTACTATACAATAGTCTTACTTTCTTTCTTAAATCTTTAATAAAATATCTAACATAATTCAAAATTCATAAAAAGGCTTGTATTTTTTTAGTTTCTTATATTTTATCTGAAAATTTTACAATTGTATGTACTATACGTGGTTGCAACTGGATTTTTCCTTCTCTTAAAATTATTCTTAAAAATTCAATTTATTTTATTTATTTTCAGTTTTTTTACTTATACTCAAACCATTTTCTATGAATTTATTTAAAACTATTTCTAAATGCTTCATATATTCCTTATGATTTTTACTACCAAAATATCATCTATATATACACAAATAAATGGAAAAAAATTAAAAATACTATCCATTCTCTTTGAAAAGTAGAGGATGCATTTTTTAATCTAAAATACATGACTAACCATTCAAAATATCCTAGTGGTGTAGTAAAAGCTTTCCAAATAATAGAATCTTTTGCCATTTTTATTTGTCAAAATCCATATTTACAATCAAATTTTGAAAATATTTTAACTATTTTGTATTTTATTTATTAATATGTTCTTATCTGGTAACTTATATCCATCTTCTATAGTATTATCATTTAATCTTTAACAATTTATAATTATTCTTCTTTTCCATTTTTAATTTCATTATGATTTTTAATCCAAAAAGTTGCCGATCTGTGTTGGCTATTAGATGGTCCTATCACTTTTAAATCAAACAATTTTTTAATCTGTGTATTAAAGTCTTCTATATCTTGATTTTATATTTAATTTCTGTGGTTCTAGATTTATATTTTCGTTTATAGTGTCTAATTTAGCTTCTATTTTATTTTTATCACAATAATTTATAGGGTGTTTTTCAATTATCTGTAATTCTAGAATTTTATCTATACTATCTACCTTAGATGATGTTTTATTAAATATTATCAATTCTTTAGTTCTTGGTATGATATCAGTCTTTAAGGTTTCTAGAGACAAATGATTTAAATGTTCAAAGCTTTCTAAATTATCTAGATAGCTAAAAAGTTTTCATCTCATTATTTTAGTTTTACTAGCAGTAAACACGTGCATTGCATATATTATGTACGGAATGAATGATATGCATAATATTTTTTAAAGTAAGATAATTGATAATGTTAAACAAAAAATTAAAATTTTTTAAAGTTGATAAATGATTTTCAAAATAAAAAATTACACATTTTGTAAAATTTTTTAACCTTAAAAAGTAAAAATAAAAAAAGTATCATATTTAAACACTTTTAGAAACCAAAAAAAAATTACGTATTAATCGTGCTCGTCATATTAATCCATAGCATATTTATATTGAATTAAAAACTAAAGTTACATTCAAAATAGATATAGAGGTGAAAAATCTTGAACAAAATGTAATTAATAAAAATAGAG
This sequence comes from Olea europaea var. sylvestris, assembly GCF_002742605.1. NCBI lineage: Eukaryota > Viridiplantae > Streptophyta > Magnoliopsida > Lamiales > Oleaceae > Olea > Olea europaea. The sequence continues at coordinate 62,690 of NW_019235218.1, forward strand.
GGATAAAAATTCTCCCTTTAAATGTATCAAGATAAATAAATAAATAAATTCTTTTCTTTATATATTTATATCTAATAAGTAACTGAATCATCATCAATTTTCATATTTATACAAAAATGAACATGCAATAATAATAATATATCCAATAATATATTAATATTTTTTAGAACACATAATAGTAGTGGCCCTTATTATTATAATTTTTTTTTTTTTTTTTTTTAAGGACCGTGATCACAATCGAAGAGAGTTGTTCTAATCTAATCTTTCCATTCATATCAATCTTATCATTCGTTCAGCCATAAATACATGTACTTTGAAGGAACGAAGTATAGCAGAAAAATATTTTTCTACATTTGTGTTCTGTCTACTAATCTCACATGAGATAATGTGTTGTGAAAAATACGTATGTAAGTTTCCAATAAAACTGCAATTGGATGTCACAACTACAAAACGGGCATAATAAAGTCGATTAAATAGCATTGATATATACAACCCTATTTTTATTAGCTTTTACTACATTTGTTAATTTATTATTTTCTGGAGATCAGATTTATGTCCTTCTCCTTCCTTATATTCTCGTCTTTTTGATGATATATACATGATTTTCATTGACCTTTCTTGGTGGAACTTAAAATTTCATGTGTGGATATCTTTGCTTTAAAAAAAAAAAAACAAAAATTGTATTGATATTATGAAACTAAATAAATTACTTGTATGGTCATGGATTAGTTGATTGGAAACTAGTGGTTCACTTTTTTGACATTGCAACATGCACTTTACTCTTTACAGCGTGCTAAAGCCAAACCGCGTGCAGTTATCTGTTGGCCAAAACTTAAAAGTTCCACAGCTTTAGGCTTTCGATTTTATAAAAATAACTAATTTATGAATTGTTTAATTGTACACTCCATTTTTCCTATCCCTTTTATTTTCTCGATAAATAATATGATATTAATTTTCTATTAAAAAAGTACTTGTAGACATCATAATAATATAGGTTGAACATATTAAGCTCTTGTTGGAACCCCATTTTTGGTCAAAATGCATTTTAGAATACCATTGTGTAAGAGAATGTGCAGTTAAAAAGTAAGAATTTTTTTTCGATTTACGTTTAAATTTATTTTATAAGAGATTGTATGATTGAAAATAAGTTTTTTTTTAAAAAAAAAAAATTGGAAAAATGGAGACCAAACATAGGTGATATGAATCAAGGCACGTCCACAACCGAAGCGAGTCAAGCGACGAGTTACAGAAAGGATCCATTGATAGTCGAAGGCGGACCGATGACGCAATCGAGGATGAAGCGAGTGAAAGAAGCGATGGGATTGCTTGTCAAGCAAACGATCGATGAAACAATGTTCGGGAGGTCAAATGGAACAAGTTTCATGTTGGGGTCGAAGGCCGAAGGAACTTGGATCAACGAGATAAAAGTGGACGAAGGCGGCACGGAGTTGGTCTATGCGACTGCAGGCTCAACGGCCTATGCGGCCGCATAGAAGGCCACCAAAATTACTTGTGGCTGGCTGGATTGATCTATGCGGCCGCATAGATCAAAAAGTGAAAAAAATTCGTTTTTTTTTAATTTTTTGCCGAATCTTCTAATGTTGGTAGAACTCTTGTGAAATCAAAGTATTACCATATTTTGATTAATTTGGACGTTTTTTATGCCATAGTATAAATAGAAAACGCTTTTCATTATGTAAAAACTTTTGCTGAAATTAATACAGAGAGAGAAATTTCCTTTCAATCAATTGTTCTTCATTGGACAAACTTAGAACTTATCAAGAATCGATTTCTTGTGGCGTTCTTGACGTTGGATTGTGGGTTTCATTGATTGTAATCAAGGGGTTTTAGATTCTTCGCCAATGTAAGGTTTCGTGGTTCGATTATTGGGGTTCAAGATCCAAAACCGGATTAGTATTGGCGTTCTTGGGTTCCGCATCAATCTAGTTGTGGGTTTCGTAGTTTCCATTGCTACGGGGTTCGCATCAGTTGGTATCAGAGCTTTGGCTCCAATTTAATCAGGTTATATCTTTGTTTTTTTGTTAATTCCTTTCAATTCCTTGTGTTCTTGTGTCCAGAAGGTTTTTCTTGACTCTTTGATCCAAAAAGTGTCCAAAAGAATCTTCATATTCTGTTTCCCGGGGTCAATTTTCATCCAAATTCGTTTTCGTTTTCTGCATTGGTTTTGTTATTGAATTTCGGATCATAAAAAAAAAGTTACTGTTCATCCGTACAGCTATAAAAAAAAAATTTGTTACATATTATTGATCCGTCAAATACCAACAATTTTGTTATTCAATATCATTTCTCAGTTGCCTGGACACATTGATTCATTCCATTCCTTCAATTCAAAGTCAAAGTTTTAGAAGTTTTCTTGAGTCCTTTTGTTACAATTCTTTGAATCACATCCGGTTTGAGAATTCTACAAGATTGATTGATTGATTGAGTTCGTTGATTGTTCTTAGAAGCAATTGTTGAAAGAACTGAGTGGTAAACGGTTGAGAGGTGAGCTCAATAAAGGGTAAAAGCCATTGTGTGTTTCCGAGTGACTTTGGTGAGGCAGTTAAATAAAATTTTAGTGTTAGGATGTCAGAAAGGGCAGAATCAAACTCAAGCTGACAAGGCAACAATAACAACGCATCGGAGGATTTGGTGCAAATGTTTCAAAGGGCGTTTGGAGATATGAGAGAACGGTTGGAGAAGCAAGAGGCTTGGATGAATAGGTTAGATACATCGGTGGCCAATCTTAGTCGGGGGCATCGAGTGGATGTGTCCAATGCCAGAGGACCAGATAGATGGGAGCCTAGGAGGGAAAGGCGAGAAGAGTATGGATATGGGAGTGAATTTGGCGAAGATGAATTTCACGGTGTCGAGATGGGAAGGATGAGGAATAGAGGCGATAGGTTCGACAGACGGGGTCAGAATGATCGCGAGGAGGAGTTGGATGGAAATCTAGGAAATATAAAGATGACCATTCCTTCATTCAAAGGAAGGAGTGATCCCGAAGTATATCTGGAGTGGGAGAGAAAGGTTGAGATGATCTTCGAATGTTATAATTATTCGGAGGAGAAGAAAGTGAAGTTAGCAGTTTTAGAGTTCAGTGACTATGCTATTTCATGGTGGGACCAAGTGGTTACTTCACAACGTAGGAGTGGGGGAAGACCAGTTAGCACTTGGGAAGAATTGAAGTCATTGATGAGAAAGAGGTTTGTTCCTAGCCACTATTACCGAGATATCCATCAAAAACTGCAAGGCCTATATCAAGGGTCGAAAAGTGTAGAAGATTACCATAAGGAGATGGAAATACTCATGATTAGGGCTAATGTGGTGGAGGATCGAGAGGCTACCATGGCACGATTTTTGAATGGTTTGAATAGGGAAATTGCCAATGTAGTAGAGTTGCAACATTATGTGGAGTTGGAAGACATGTTGCATGTGGCTATGAAGGTGGAGAGACAGTTGAAGAGGAAAGGGACAGCTAGGCAACCGATAGGAACTTCGAGTGCAAATCCATCTTGGAAACCGAGATGGAACAACAACAACAACAACAACAACAATAAGGTTGATAAAGCTGTACCTAAGGGTAGGAATGAATGGCAAAAAGGGAAAGAGGAAAGTGCTAGCAAAATAGCACCCAAGACTGATTCATAACCATCAAGAAATCGAGACATCAAGTGTTTCAGATGTTTGGGGTCCGGGCACATCGCTTCTCAATGCCCAAATAAACGGGTAATGGTGTTGTTGGATAATGGAGAAGTGGTGAGTGAAAGTGAAGGCGAGTATGATGACATGCCTGCATTGGAGGACGTTGAAAAGGAAGAAAAATTGGAGTTTGCTGTTGGAGAATCGTTGGTGATGATAGTGGGGAAGTTAAGGTGAATCGAAGGGTCTTAATTAATTTTTCGATTGGAAGTTATAGTGACAAAGTAGTTTGTGATGTGGTGCCTATGCATGTGGGACATATATTGTTAGGAAGACCATGGCAATATGATAGAAGGGTCACACATGATGGGTATAGGAATCGATATAGCTTTGTCAAGGATGGGAAGACTATTACTCTTGCTCCATTAACACCTGCACAAGTTTATGGAGATCAACTCAAGCTGAAAAGTGAGGAAGATGAGAGAATAAGAGAGTCTGGAAAAAGGAGAGGCAATAGTGCAACCATCGATAAGAGAGAAAATAGTGAGGTGGCTAAGAGTGGAGAAAAGAGAGAGAAGCCACATGAGGGGAAAGAAAAGGAGTTAGTTGAGAAGAGAGAAAAAGAGTCAGCTGAGCGGAGAGAAAAGCCAAAAATCAACTTCTATGTAAAGGAGAGTGAGTTGAAAAAGGCTATGAGTGAAAGTAGACAAATGATATTGTTAGTGTACAAGGAGTCCCTCATCAATCTTGAGGATTCTAACACATCCCTCCCTAGTTTGGTTAAATCTTTATTGCAGGAGTTCGACGATGTGTTTCCCGAGGAGATGCCAAATGGATTGCCACCAATCAGAGGTATCGAGCACCAGATTGACTTTGTACCCGGAGCTGTCATACCTAATCGACCAGCTTACCGAAGCAATCCTGAGGAGACGAAGGAGCTTCAGAAGCAAGTGGAGGAGTTGATGAGCAAAGATTATGTCAGGGAGAGCATGAGTCCATGTGCTGTACCTGTTTTGTTGGTACCTAAGAAGGACGGGACTTGGAGAATGTGCGTGGATTGCCAAGCTATCAACAATATTACGGTAAAGTATCGTCACCCAATACCTAGGTTAGATGATATGCTTGATGAGTTGCATGGGGCTTGCATTTTTAGTAAAATTGATTTTAAGAGTGGGTATCATCAAATTCGCATGCGGGAGGGTGATGAATGGAAAACGGCATTTAAAACTAAGTATGGGTTGTACGAATGGTTAGTTATGCCATTTGGACTCACTAATGCACCGAGCACTTTCATGCGTTTAATGAACCATGTTTTGCGTGCTTTTATTGGAAAATTTGTTGTGGTTTACTTTGATGACATCTTAATCTATAGCAAAACCCTAGATGAGCATTTAGAGCATTTAAATTGTGTGCTTGTTGTATTACGAAAGGAACAACTATATGCCAATTTTAAAAAGTGTACATTTTGCATGGATAGAGTTGTTTTCCTAGGATTTGTGGTTAGTGCTAATGGGGTAGAAGTTGATGAAGAAAAGATAAAAGCTATAAAAGAATGGCCAACACCTAAGACTATAATTGAAGTTAGAAGTTTTCATGGATTGGCTAGTTTTTATAGGAGGTTTGTAAGAGATTTTAGCACCATCACCACACCGTTGACTGAAATAGTAAAGAAGAGTGTAGGTTTCCATTGGGGAGAATCACTGGAAGTTGCATTTAACATGATTAAGGATAAGCTATGTAAAGCACCTGTTTTAGCATTACCTAATTTTGATAAAACATTCGAGGTTGAGTGTGATGCATCAGGGATAGGTATAGGAGCAGTATTAATGTAGGAAAGGAGGCCTATTGCTTACTTTAGTGAAGAGTTGAGTGGAGCAGCATTGAACTATCCGACATATGACAAAGAGTTGTATTCACTTGTTCCAGCTTTGGAGACTTGGCAGCACTACTTATGGCCAAAGGAGTTCGTGATACACACCGATCATGAATCTTTGAAGCATTTGAGAGGTCAAGGTAAGTTGAACAAAAGACATGCGAGATGGATGGAGTTTATTGAGACCTTTCCATACGTCATCAAGTACAAACAAGGTAATGAAAACATAGTTGCTGATGCATTGTCTCGAAGGTACGTGCTTTTAAATTCATTAAGTACTAGATTACTTGGTTTTGAGCATATTAAAGGCATGTATGAAACTGATAGTGATTTTTCTGATATATATACTTCATGTGACAAATGTGCATTTGAAAAATTCTATAGGCATGAAGGATATCTGTTTAAGGAAAATAAGTTGTGCATTCCTAATTGTTCTTTGCGTGAATTAATGGTAAGGGAAGCATATGGGGGTGGTTTAATGGGACACTTTGGGGTTCAAAAGACTTTAGACATGTTAGGAGAACATTTTTATTGGCCTAGAATGCGACATGACGTAGATCAAATATGTGGAAAGTGCATAACTTGTAAAAAGGCTAAGTCTAAGGTTCAACCTCATGGATTGTATATTCCTTTGCCTGTGCGTAGTGAACCATGGGTAGACATATCTATGGATTTTGTGTTAGGTTTGCCTAGGACAAAGAGTGGTAGGGATTCAATATTTGTAGTGGTCGATAGGTTTAGTAAGATGGCGCACTTTATACCATGTCATAAAACTGACGATGCTACTAATATTGCGGACTTGTTCTTTAAGGAAATAGTACGTTTACATGGAGTACCTAAGAGTATAGTGTCAGATAGAGATGTGAAATTTTTGAGTCATTTTTGGCGTGTTTGTGGAGTAAGTTAGGAACTAAGTTATTGTTTTCTACAACTTGTCACCCACAAACAGATGGTCAAACTGAGGTGGTAAATCGAACTATGACACAATTGCTTAGGACAGTGATCAATAAAAATTTGAAATCATGAGAAGAGTGTTTACCATTCATAGAGTTTGCATATAATCGAGCCATACATTCTACTACTTCATTTTCTCCTTTTGAGATTGTTTATGGTTTTAATCCACTAACACATATGGATTTAATACCTTTACCTGTGCATGAACGAGGTAGCTTAGATGGGAAACGCAAGGCAGAGATGGTGAAAGCACTCCATGAAAGGGTCAGGATGCAGATCGAAGAGAAAGGGAAGCTGGTTGCATCAAAAGCAAACAAAGGAAGGAGATGCATTATATTTGAACCTGGAGATTGGGTCTGGGTGCATTTCAGAAAGGAGCGTTTTCCAGAACAGAGAAAGTCGAAGCTGCAACCAAGAGGCGATGGACCGTTTCAAGTCATCGAGCGGATCAACGACAATGCCTATAAAGTGGACTTACCAGGTGAGTATAATGTTTCAGCTACTTTTAATGTTGCTGATCCATCTCTTTTCGATGCAGGTTCAGATTCGAGGACGAATCCTTTCGAAGAGGGAGGGGATGATATGAATCAAGGCACGTCCACAACCGAAGCGAGTCAAGCGACGAGTTACGGAAAGGATCCATTGATAGTCGAAGGCGGACCGATGACGCGATCGAGGACGAAGCGAGTGAAAGAAGCGATGTGATTGCTTGTCAAGCAAACGATCGATGAAACAATGTTCGGGAGGTCAAATGGAACAAGTTTTATGTTGGGGTCGAAGGCCGAAGGAACTTGGATCAACGAGATAAAAGCGGACGAAGGCAGCACGGAGTTGGTCTATGCGACTGCAGGCTCAACGGCCTATGCGGCCGCATAGAAGGCCACCGAAACCACTTGTGGCTGGCTGGGTTGATCTATGCGACCGCATAGAAATGATCTATGCGGCCGCATAGATCAAAAAGTGAAAAAAATTTGTTATTTTTTTAATTTTTTGCCGAATCTTCTAATGTTGGTAGAACTCTTGTGAAATCAAAGTATTACCATATTTTGATTAATTTGGACGTTTTTTATGCCATAGTATAAATAGGAAACTCTTTTCATTATGTAAAAACTTTTGCTGAAATTAATACAGAGAGAGAAATTTCCTTTCAATCAATTGTTCTTCATTGGACAAACTTAGAACTTATCAAGAATCAATTTCTTGTGGCGTTCTTGACGTCGGATTGTGGGTTTCATTGATTGTAATCAAGGGGTTTTAGATTCTTTGCTAATCTAAGGTTTCGTGGTTCGATTATTGGGGTTCAAGATCCAAAACCGAATTAGTATTGGCGTTCTTGGGTTCCGCATCAATTTAGTTGTGGGTTTCGTAGTTTCCATTGCTACGGGGTTCGCATCAATAGGGCTTAGTATGTATGAGCAGGGGCAGACCTTGGGGAGTTTATAGGGTCAAGTGACCCTCTAGATTTAAAAATAATAACAAAATAAAAAATAAAAATAAAAAATTGGTTAGCTCCTTTTTTTTTTCTTTTTTTTTAGTAGAAAGTATCCTATAAATTTTATTTGTGACCTTCTAACCCAAGTCGTTTGGGTAGTGATGGCAATTCACCCGCCCCGCCCCGTCCTGAATGGGGCAAAAAAACCCACCCCGTGGGGGGTGTGGGGCGGGGCGGGGCGAGGATGCCCTGCCACGAACCCGCCCCGTGAAGAAAAAGTAAAAAAAAAAAATTAAAAATAATTTTATTTCTAAACAATTCATCCGTTAAAAACTTATTTTAAATTTGTATTTTATTATCTAATAATAACATAATTCGAAACTTTCAAAATGTAAAAAATAAAAATAAAAATAAAAAAAAAAAAAATTAAACGGGGCAACAAACGGGGCAAAAAGTTGTCCCGTCCCAAATCAGCAAAGACAATGGGGTTTTCCGATTTAGGGATAAGGGTGGATGAATTAGAAAAGTAGAAAATGAACATGAAAATAAGGATTAGGCATGGGGAAAAAATCGAAAAACCGATCAATCCAATCAAATCGAACCGGCTCCAGTCGCTTTAGGTCGGTTTGACACAGATAATTAATTTGGTTTGGTTTTTGTTTAAATAAAATCATTGCTATTTGGCTCGATCATGGTTTGAAGTCTCAAATCGCTGATTAGTCGAACAAACCCAACACACTTACATGTTTACCTTTTTTTTTTTTTTAGAAAAAAAAAAAAAAAAAAAAAAAAAAAAAAAAATATATATATATATATATATATATATATATATATATATATTTTAAGAATATAAAATTACAAAATAGGAAAATAAAAAAATCAAATCTCATAAAATATGTGATTCAAAATAATTTTTAAAAAATTCTCCTAAGCAAGTTCAAAGCAGCAACAAACACGGGATGAACCAAACATTCACAAGTTCTAAGTTGCAAGTAACGCGGGATGAACCAAACATTCCAATGTGGAATATTAACCAAACATTTAAAATAATAAAAGTTGCTGGCTTTAGGACATTGGCATCTTGCCTCGTACTTTCCTAGAAGTTCATCAAAAAGTGAAATAGTAAATGACAAAATACCCATAAATGGCCAGGTGTATTATTTATTCACAATTTCATGGAAAGTGTTCCTCTCTTTATGGAGAAATTTCTGGGTTCATTTTAATTTAGATCAACTACACAATGGCAATTAATCATTCAAAGACGACAAAGCACAATTTGCCAATTTGTTATGTGGTGAAAATATTTTTCATTTTCTCTCAATTTCCTTGGTTACTATATTTTCACGTCGAGTCGTCTATGAACCCAATTATTCAAATTTAAAGAAGTTCGTAACCATGATATTTCTCAAAAAAAATTTATATCAAGATGAGCTACGAGTACGACACAATCAAGACTCGAATTAGTTTAAATGTGTAAAGTAAGCTGTATTTGAATGTTTATGTCTCAAGGATGATCCACGACTCTAGGCTCACATTTCAAATTTAGCATTCATTTTTTTTTGGATTTTCTTAATTTTTTTTATATAATCATTAATTAATATAGATTGTCGATTCGACTTTGATCGTTATGAACTAGTACCAAGTTCAGTACTAGTCCTAATCAAGTTGGCCTAATTTAATAGCTGGTCATAATAGAAATAGGCATGAACAATAAAACTCCTTTGGTGATAAACTATTAACTAATGCTGGAACAAAAAGATTTCATTGCTATGAAGACCTTTATTGTATACACGATGGATGTTCAACCAGTACTGATTCTTATCGAAGAGCGGATCAGAAAATTCCTATGTATGTCCATTTTTGAGCTATCGACCTAAACAAGAGGAAATCCTAAATGCCATGAAACTTTGTGAGAATCTAACAGAAACTTCAATGATTGACCACCCATAAAACTTACTAAGTTGACTCTCTACAACGAAAAGAACAAATCCAAGGTTGTCGTATTCAAAACCCCAATTACGATATCCTTCCTCTCCACTTCACACCTTGAAATGCGCATTCCAAAATATATCATTCAGATTTTTAATTAAACAATTTAAAATAAAATTTTGATGTAAGACTATTTTCAACGTTCTACACCATATTTAGTGTAATTTTACACTGAATTTGGTGATGATGATCGAAAATGGTCGATCATTGACCCCTATCTTGGGAGGTTATACGTTCTTGACAAATTAATTCTGATAGAAAGCCACAACCACTTTTTAAACAGGCATTTTCAAATTGAATTGTTCAACTAAATTATCATAAGCTCAAACATTTGGGACCATTGTTTTAATAATACTAACAATAAATTATAACCATAGAAATGTTAAGTTATTAAGCATAGAATCGAAGTCGGTCACAAATAAACAAAAGATAGAATAAATTTAATTTTTATTTATGTTGATGTTATCATGAACGTCAAAAAACTATGCTCAAATATTAGTTAGATATGTAATTGAAAAACACTTTTTTTTTTTGTTTAATTGAATGTCTTTTTCAAAAGATCATAATGGTCTTATTCATATAATTATTCTATAAGGAAAATTTAATTATACCATATAAAACCCTAACTTAAAATATTAATGAAAACTGCCATATTCAAACTTTGACTAAAGGAAAAACAAATCTAAAACTATAGGATAATATTAAAATCATAAAATTATCAAAATAGCTGATAATTTTTAAGCATATGTGTGGCCCTTATTTTTTTTAACTCTTTTTCAATCACATATTCACTCGTAAAATAATATTACACGTAAACTCAAAATTCTTCATTATTTTTAACCATACATTCTCTAATAAAATACTATTTCAAAATACATTTTGATCCAAAATGGAGCCCGAACTAGGGCTAAACAATTCACAATTGCATTGAAAATACTCTTAGAACCACCTTCTAGAGTGAAATTTATAGAGTCAGGGGAGTAAAACAAAGATAAATATGTTCATTGCTAATAGAGGTTTTAGCCATTAATTCTCGACGCAAACATGGTATCAAGTTGGTGGGGTTAGTAACCCAAATGGTCAATGAACTTTGCAAAAAAAAAAAAAAAATAAAATAAAATTACGAGGTCACTAAACTTTAAAAATCACTGCATTCATCACTGAAATTTGCAAAACGTTTCCCAAGGGATCAATAATTCAATGATCTCTTAGAAATATTTTTACAAAGTTTGGTGATAAATATAATGATTTTTAAAATTCAGCGACCTCGTGGGTGGAAACTTTTTACAAAGTTCAATGACCCGTGAAAACTTTTTCAAAGTTCAGTGATAACTTGAGTGACTTTAAAGTTCAGCGACCCCGTGGAAACATATTGCAAAGTTCAGTGATCATTCAGGTTATTAAATCCAGTTGGTGTAATGGGTACATCCATGTGTGAAGCGTACTGGTTACATTGATTTGAATACTTATTAATTTTAATTATATTTTAATTGAGGTCACCTTGTCATGCTGCTAGCAATGGCTCAATTGGGCTACCAAGTCATTCCGATATCTTTAGTTATGTTGAATTTCTAGAAGGTCGATTGGTCCTCTGTTCATACTTCTTTTCTTGTGGTGATATCGTCTATTTGGACCTTTTGGTACAATCTTCTCGATATATTTGACGGGATATAACAGATCATAATGGTTAATTTGTTATGATTGGAAAAGAAAACTAAAAAGCAAATTTGAGTTTATTCTGCAAGGTTTAAATTGAAAAGCATTTTCTTGTATAGAAATTTTATCCTATGCCATTAAAAAAATGATTGTACTACATATATATAACAATTTATGTAAAATAAACTGTTCTTATCAAAATAATTTATTTTTTTGTTAAAAAAGAATAAATATTGTTTCTCTTTATTAGAAATAATCATATTGTTAAACGATTGCACTACAAGTACATAACAATTTATATAATAATTTACCAACAAATAATGTGGTGAGATGTAATTAGATCAAAGTCTCATAAAAAAAAAAAAAAAATCCACTTACATTTTAACACCTCATTGTTACATAAAACATTATGTAAATAATTATGTATAACAAGCATGGTGTTCAACTTCAAATGGACTAGCTAGCCCAATTGGTCAAGGTGTATGATTTAGGCTAGTTGCAAGAAATTCCAATAATCATGCTACGTGTACATATTATTTTACATCATTTTTTACATTATGCCGCATGTCGGCATATGATTGGACAGTTTTTAAAAACAACACACTTTCCCGTGCCAACACTTTTTGAATTTGTACATCAAGATGTCATCCATGGAATATACACTTAGCATTATTCAAATTCCAAACATATATCAAATCTCAATCTTCTAATACAATATGATGAAAAAATCAATTTTATGCAAGTATATACGATAATACTCAAATTTTGGATTTATTCTATTGGTCCACGTGATATTTGTATATTTTTAAATCAAGTCAAATTTTATTATAATTAATGAAGGTCTTATAAATTCTCACGAGCAATACAACAACATATACATAAGCAGGTCCATACACCCGACGTGTAGTGATGTATGATTTCATTCCAAACCTTCGTTTCTTTACTTACGAACCACACACTCTGAGACCAAAAAAGAGTAAAAACAATTATAGAAATTTTGTTATAGAGAAAAAATGTAAGATACTTGTTCTTCTTTTCTTTTCTAGGATTTTTGGAGTTGATTGTGGCTGTTTGACACATTTTTATTTATATTATGATTTACTATAAGATTATTTTTAACCACATTCACATAATAAAATATTCTACACTTTTTTCCAAAAAATTTTCCTACTTTTAATCACACATTTTCCTAAAAATCACTATTTAAAACTTTTTTTTTCCACAATAATGATTGCCGAACAAGTTCGGGACGGGTCAGTTTGCGTTATTTCATAGTGGATAATATACAGATACAAGCATTTTAATTTCAGAGTGCAAAAATTAGGTGAAAAGATATTTCAATCAAAATGCAGGTATTGAGTTAATATCCCAAACAAACCCTAAAACATTTTTTTTCCCAAACACTCGTCTCTCTCTCTCTCTCTCTCTCTCTCTCTCTCTCTCTCTCTCTCTCTCTCTCTCTCTCTCATTCTCCCTATTTCTCTCCTCTCTCTATCTTGACCTACCCCTCCCCTCACTGTTTCGACGTCACACCCACCATCCTCCAGCGTGGCACCACCATCTTCTCAACCTCTCTCTCCCCTTATTTCGACGGCTTCAAATGACAGCAACACCAACAGGAAACGGTGCTTATTGTTCGAAGCGGCAAAGCAGTAGCACCGCCACGAAAAACCTGGCTGCTCACGACAGTGCCTTGCTGCGGACAGTGCTGCTATGCACAGTGAGGTGCTGCTACTACACAGTGAGGCCTTGGTGCTATTTTGGGATTTTATTATTATTATTTTTTTGAACTGATCTAATGTGGGAGGTTTTTTTGTTGGTGATTTTCCAATTAAATTTACTGGGATGGCTTATGCTTATTGGTAGCTATGGTGGTAAAAGTTGGCTAGGCTTTCGATGGTGATGCAAGTTACAGTAATGTGGTGGTGCTAGTGGATCTGACCGTTTGGGGTTTTGTTGAAATTGGCCGATGGCGGGGGGTGGTGATGGTTGTGTGTTTATGTCGTTTTTGTTGTTGGTGGTGGTTGTGGGGATAGTGTGGTGGAGGCGGCGTGGGATAATGTTTGTGACACACTATTTGGTTGATTTGTAACCAGGTATTGGTGGTGGATCGAATCGGGGATGGAATGTTAGATGTATGTGACCAAATTATTTGGTTGTGTTTTTGCTAGTGGTAGTGGTGTTGGCTTTGGCAGTGAGATTGGGTGGTGATTGTGGTGTCAATTTTGGGCTATAGCGGTGGTGGTGAGGTTACGGTGGTGTGGAGTAAGCGATGGTTGTGTGGTGATGAATTGTGACCAAGATTAGTGCTAGATCAGGACCTGTGGTAGGGGTGTTTGGTGCATGTGACCAACTGTTTGGATTAATTATTAATCTGTGACCAATAAACTTGAAAATACGTGATCCATAAATAAACTGTGATCTGTAATTTGAATGATCTGTGATCTCAAAATAATCCGTGACCTATAAATTTCTTATTAATAAATATGTAACCTATAATTATAAATTTGTGATCAGTAATCGTATAAACGTGAATTTATTATATTTATTTAATAAATATTTTTAATTAATTAAATATATATTTTAATTTTGAATTTTCAAACTATCTATCTGATTTTTGAATTGGTGCAAATATTACACCTTGATTATGAATTTTTCCCTATTTCATATTCTAACTTGGCCCATAAGGATTGGGCTCATGGAACAAGACACTCCGTCGGAATTGTTGAAAAGCCATCTATTAAGTTTTTGACGTACCTTTAACCCCTGTTTGGTGAAAATTAAAATCAAAATTTTAAGTTAAGACAAAAACAATTATGAATTTTAATTATATATTTTATGAGATCCACAAGTTTTTAGTCATACATTTCATTAAATTTTATCAAAATGTACCAAAAAATTTATTTTAATCTCTACAAACTGCCAGAATTTTCTATGGGTTGATACACAAATCCTGTTAGGTGGATAGAGATAGTAATCTAGCTGAGTAGCTCATCGGCTCTGCTCGAAAAAGCTCGACCCATGGGCGGTTCGGATTTGTTTCGAAATGAACCCGAGCATGAGCCAAGGCGAGCCCACGAGCTAGGTTTATGGCTCATCGAGCCAAACAGTTACTAACTTTTTTAATTTAAAAATAAAAAGAGATTGTTTGGTCACTTTTAAAGGTTTGTGACCATTTTTTAACGGTCTCTAAAATTTAATATTTTTTTCTTGTATAAATACGTCAAAACTTTACCAGTTTTCTCACTACAAATTCAACAATATCTCTACAATTTTTTTAATTATTCAATTTCTTCTACAATTTTTCTATTCTATGCAATTATGTTACAATTCACATACACACACATTCATTATTATATAATTTACATACATTCTATAAGTTTAATTACATTCAATTCTACTATATACATTCTTTCAATTCTATTATCTATGCTATTCATTATCCAATTTATACATTTCATCTTTATTCATAATCCACATGGATCCTCGTAATTTTCATGGAGGGCTTGTTTAGTGGCCAATCGCCTATGACACCACAATCTCAATTTTTCAATCAATTTGTTGGTTTCATTGACGTCCCGATTCTCAATGATTAGCCGGGAATGGGTGGCAATGAAGATGCTTATGGCACTAACAATTCAATTGATTTTGATGATATCAATGAAGATACTGACGAGACCGAACTACAAATTCCCGATGCAAGAGAAAAGAGAAAGGGTCAAAAGTTGATAAGTGTTGGGAACACTTTAAATTGATTACATCGGGTTGCATCATCAACAGAGTCCTAGAGTTAAATGTAATGTGCAAATACTATAAAGCACAATTGGCACGGCAGAAGGGTATGGATGCCATCCACCTCAACCATCAATGCACCAAATATACAGTCAAACATGGACTTCTTGGTGGATCTCAGACACAACTAGCCTTTGATACTTCATCTACCGATGGCCATTATTTCATAATCTAAACTAGTCAAGTATGTTTCTTTTATCTTATACTTTCCGCTAGCATATCTACAAATATTTTCTTCTTTTTTATTACTATAACTGTTTGGTTGGGAATATAAAATCCTTCCCATCCTAGTTCACATCCATCTATTTCTGTTATTTTATATTCATTGTCTCGAGGTAATTCTAATGGTGGTAAATTTCTAACATCTTCTTTTATCTTTTTTTACTAGTTCTATGTCTGATTGATTAAAGTATTTTTGTCATTTGCTAAACAATTTACTATACAATAGTCCTACTTTCTTTCTTAAATATTTAAAAAAATATCTAGCATAATTCAAAATTCATAAAAAGGCTTGTAATTTTTTAGTTTCTTATATTTTATTTGATTACAATTGTATGTACTATATGTGGTTGCAGCTGGATTTTTTCATTTCCTAAAAATATTCTTAAAAATTTAATTTTTCTTTATCTATTTTCATTTTTTTACTTATACTTAAACCATTTTCTATGAATTTATTTAAAACTATTTCTAAATCTTCATATATTCCTTATGATTTTTACTATGTACCAAAATATCATCTATATATACACAAATAAATGGGAAAAAATTAAAAATACTATCCATTTTCTTTGAAAAGTAGAGGATGCATTTTTTGATCTAAAAAGCATAACTAGCCATTCAAGATGTCATAGTGGTATAGTAAAAGATTTCCAAATAATAGAATCTTTTGCCATTTTTATTTGTCAAAATCCATATTTACAGTCAAATTTTGAAAATATTTTAACTATTTTGTATTTTATTTATTAATATGTTCTTATCTGGTAACTTATATCCATCTTCTATAGTATTATCATTTAATCTTTTATTATTTATAATTATTCTTTTTTCCCTTTTTAATTTCATTATGATTTTTAATCATAAAAATCGCCGATCTGTGTTGGCTATTGGATGGTCCTATCACTTTTAAATCTAACAATTTTTTAATCTGTGTATTAAAGTCTTCTATATCTTGATTTTATATTTAATTTCTGTTGTTCTAGTTTTATATTTTCGTTTATGGTGTTTAATTTAGCTTTTATTTTATTTTTATCCCAAGGTTTTATAGGGTGTTCTTCAATTATCTGTAATTCTAAAATTTTATCTATACTATCTACGTTAGATGATGATTAGATGATGTTTTATTAAATATTATCAATTCTTTAGTTCTTGGTATGATACCAGTCTTTAAGGTTTCTAGAGACAAATGATTTAAATGTTCAAACCTTCTAAATTATCTAGCTAGCTAAAAAGTTTTCATCACGTTATTTTAGTCTTACTAGCAGTAAGCACATGCATTGTACATTTTATGTACGGAATAAATGATATGCATAATATTTTTTAAAGTAAGATAATTGATAATGTTAAACAAAAAATTAAAATTGTTAAAAGTTCAGAAATGATTTTCAAAATAAAAAATTACTTATTTTGTCTGTAACATAAACTTTTTTACCTTAAAAGTAAAAATGAAAAAGTATCATATTTAAACACTTTTAGAAACAAAAAAATTACGTATTAATCGTGCTCCTCATATTAATCAATAGCATATTTATTTTGAATTAAAAACTAAAGTTACATTCAAAATAGATATAGAGGTGAAAAATCTTAGACAAAATGTAATTAATACAAATGGAGGAATAAAACTTCTTCCTTTAAATATATCAAGATTAAACAAAAATAATTCTTTTCTTTATATATTTATATCTAATAAGTAACTGAATTATCATCAATTTTCATATTTATACAAAAATGAACATGCAACAATAATAATATATCCAATACTATATTAATATTTTTTAGAACACATAATATTAATTTTTATTAATACTCAAAATTTTGGTTTTAGTGAAAAATGTGTAACTGAGATGCGAAATTTGTATTTAGTGGGTTGGATATAAATATGGAAGGGGTAAGTAACTCCTAATTATTATGAGTAATTAGTAAGGTTTTTAGGATTAATCGATAATTCCTTCCATCTTCGTTTCTTTTCCTCCTAACCATTGATCACATTTACGCAAAAAAATAAAAAATTAAAAAAAATCAGTATATATATTGTAATTATAACATAATTATATAAGTTGATTTTAGATGAAGCTCACTTATATAAATAATATATAATATAATATAATATACATAAATGTACATATGAGATAATTTAATCCTACATATATAAAAGAGTAAAACTTTGCTGGACATGTGTCACAATTTCATATCGTCTTCCTTTCTCTCTCTCTCTCTCTCTCTTTCTTTTTTTTTCATTTCATCCCACGCTATCGGCCATACCTCTTTCCTTCTCCATTTTCCCACGTTATCACCATACCTCTTTACTTCTCCTCCATTTCTCCAATACAATCACCCATTTCACACAAGAATACATGATTTCTATACGGAGCTACCTGATTCATCTCTCTCATTCTCTACCCTAATTGTAAACTTTCTCTAACATTCATCAAAATTTTAGCCGCCTCATTTGCCTACTTCAAGGTAACGATTTTATGAAATGGGTGTAATCTTGAACTCATACAACCCATTCCTCTCTTTAATTCTTAAGTCTGGTCATTTCTATTTTCTAAGTTTATCCGTATCATTTAGTTGCTCATTTGTCTTTAATGGTGATTTTCTTAAGTTTTCATTTGTTTCAACCCGTGACCAAACTACTTCACAATTATTCAACTCAAGACGAGCAACTGAATCTCTCTAATTTGTATGAAAGTATGTTTTTTCGATTTTTTTCTTTTGAATTAATCTTCATTTTTGTTAAGTTTCATTTGATTATTGTTTATACGAGCATGGTATTAATTTTGTTCGAACATAACTTCCAGATGATGGTGAATCAACTGATGGGAATAGTGACGGAGTAATTAGTAGGATACTAGGTCTGTGCTCTTCTCCCACTTCATTTTAAAATCTATTTTTTTGTATATTTCATTTTTCATTTGTGTTAACATTGTTTTAGGCAAAAAAAAAAAAAAAAAAAAAAAAACAAAAACAACAAAAAGAAAAAAAAAAAAAAAAAAAAAGTCAAATACTAGAGAAGTTGGTGGAGAAACCAGAGAAGTTGGTGTAGAAACCATTAGTGTACTTCTAGAGAACAAGAGGTAATTTAGAAAGTCTCTAAGAAATCTTCATATCAGGTTGCATGCATGCACAAGTAGTCAGGACTGAAAAAATGTTTAGAAAAATAGCCAGTTACCTCAGCCTCCTCCTCTGATTCTTCATAGGCCTCATCCTCCCCTCCCTGCTCATGCCCTTCATCTTCTTCCTCATAATCCTGATCTGCTTCCACATTCCTTCTACGTGATGGAGAACCTTCATCTTCTTCCCCTTCAGTTTCATACTCAGATTCCTCCTTCTCACTTTCAGAAAAGTCCATTGACCGCCGAGATGGCAATGCTGATTTGCGAGTTTTAGCCAGAAAATGTTTACTATTTTGACGATTACCATATTAAATCTGGATGTTTAAGCTTATCTAGAATTTTGACGATTAATAGAAGGAACATGGTTTATATGATCTAATGAAATGCAATTTGAAGAATCATTTCTAGTTTTGAACTCAATTTCACAGACGACCAGGTCCGTGCGTGCGCGGAGCAAAATTATAGTTGTGGAATTTGTCAAAACATTTGAAGAATCTTTTCCTATTTTGAACTCAATTTCATGAATAATTGTCCTCTCTTGAAGCATTTAATTATGTCAACTATCAATGAGAAAGACAAGAAAATTCACCTTTCAAAACATTTTTTTAAACATAGAAAAAAATAAATAAATAAATTGTGGCTAAAGCAGCTCCGAGTCGCACAGAGCTGCTGCACGAAGTAGCAGCCCCGTGTGACATGAGTTGCCAAGCTCCGTGTGAAGGGACTCCCCTAACTTTAAAAATTTTTTTTATTTATTTTTATTTTTTAGTAGTGGACCTTATTATTATAAATTTTTTTTTTTACTATTATAATGAGTAAGCTAAAAACTGAAAAATATAGGTTACGGGCATCAAGTTTGATGCCCTAACCTATAGTCTCATTTTCTTCTTTTTCTTTTTTTTTTTTTTTTTTTTTTTTTTTTTAAAAAAAAATTACTAAATGAAACTTAGTTATGAATTTGGGTTATTTCCATGATATGAATTAAGAACTATACCAAGGGTAGTTTGACAAAGCTTGAGATAAGACTTTAGCAAATTTTGATAAAAGTTGATAAAATATGTGGTTGAAAATTTGATAAAAAATGTTAGTCCCATGAATAGTATGATAAAATTAATTTTTGACTTTGATTCAACTTTTGAAGATATCTCAAACAAGAGCAAATATAACATTTTATGATAAAGATTGTTTGAAAACAAATGCAATCGCTTATAAAGAAATTAAGTAGATTTCCCTCTTGGGTCTTTAATAAGTCTCTAATAGAATTTTGAATCTATTGTTATCACAATAACAAGTAATATTACAACATAACACAATATCAAGTACATATACTTGGAATCGAATCAAAGCTCATGAGATATATCCTTTTTCATTATGATTGTCTTGTCTTATCTAGGACCGATCCAGATGACCATGCACAAAAGCATGAATGTTATGCCCATGTTTGATAGTGATTAAAATCTAGATTTTAGTCTAGTCAAAATCAATAATTAATATTAGCCACATATTTCATGAAATCCGCAATATTTTAACTACTATTTCATCATCTTTTATCACAATTTATTGAAAATTTGATTTTAATTCTCACCAAACAAGAATCATATTTTGTTTTGATAGTTGGTTGAAGATTATGCCTTGTTTGAACCCTATTCTTTTGATAAAAATGAATTTTTGAATAATGTACTGATGGAAAATGTGCAACTAAAAAATGAGAAAAAAATTTGGATTTACACGTAATATTATTTTATTAAAAAAAATATATGGTTAAAATGATGTCAAAACACTACTTAAGAATGAAATTTTTTCGAATAATGAAAATCAAATAGGGGCTATATTGGCTCAAACATGTTTTTGGCTCCATTGGGTGCTATTTTATTTATGTCAAGCCCTAAGGAAAATAAAATATTATATCCTTAATCACACACCAAAATTCTTGTGTGTAGCTAGTCAAACTCGACTCCAAATTAAACGTGTCAAATACGACTCTGAATTGAGTATCGGAATCAAACTAGATGACTTTTATATCAATTTGGGACTAAAATTGGACGTGTTTATTCACTTAGAAAATATAATATTAAAGTGCTTGAATAAATTATTCATTTTATACAAATATTAAATTTCAAATTTCTAAAAATGTGCACTTATTAAATTTGTGATGAAATTATAAGAAAACATACGAAGATTTGCATGGAAGAAATAAAGCATGAGAAAAGGAAATGAAGCTCACATTAATATGTTTGAATAACTTTTTAAGTACAAATCAAGCATCTGTTGGATAGTAGTTTAATGCCATGAAAAAGATCACTAGGTATCGAATGGTTATTGAAAGATGGGAATGCTTCTTAATTAATTAGTATTTACTCATGGGATTCCACCACCAGCTCCTGCACCAAATCCACTACCGGATCCTCCACCCAATTCGCCTCCACCACCGCCTCCGCCACCAAAACCTCCTCCTCCTCCTTGGGCACCATTTCCAAACCCACCACCAAATCCTCCTCCAGAACCAGAACCACCCCCTGTTCCTCCCCCTCCACCTCCTCCTCCACCTCCTCCAAACCCTCCACCTCCTCCATGAGAACCACTTCCCATCCCACCACCAAATCCTGCTCCATAACCAGAACCAGAACCACTACCACCTATTCCTCCACCACCACCACCACCTCCACCTCCACCAAACCCTCCACCTTCTCCTTGAGCACCACCTCCAATCCCACCACCCATTCCTCCTCCAGAACCAAAACCACCTTTCGTTCCTCCACCTCCACCAAAGCCTCCACCACCACCTCCACCAAGCCCTCCTAGATCCCAGTGACCAAGGGATAAATTTTTATCTCCATCTAAAGAACCCTCTGAGCCAACAAGCTTTCTTGCAGTGGTGGTGCAAATAAGAACACTAAGGAGAACCAAGAGAACAAATTTGGAAGGCATCTCAATTTGTAAGTAAAAGACAGGTATTCAATCTTGATTGATAACAACTTAGAACACATGAAAGTGTTATATAATGCTAGAATATCAATTATTTGCAATAAAGTTTAATGCTTGAATTAATGTGCATTAATGAAAGTCTCATAACTTGACGGTTATTGTATTAGTAACTAGAAATTTAGATTTTTGTGTTTAGTTATTAATCGGTGCATTAGTAAATTAATTTCTGAATTAATGGATGTTTTAATTTCTTTTCCTTTTATCATGTTTCATTTTTCTTAAATTACCTAACATTTATTTTTTCAGTTTCATTTCGAGTTCATCATAATCTCTCTCCCCCCTCCCCGAGGAGAGAGAGAGAGAGAGAGAGAGATGAGGCAAGTGTTATTTAGCAATTTAAAGTAATCCCGAGTCAAGTATCAATAAGATTTAAAGGTATAAGCAAGAAATGAAATTTTATTTTATGGCCAAGTGAGCAGTTCAGCAGAAAAGCTTTTGCTTATTTTTGCACTTGCAATAGAGTTTGGCGTAAATTCTCTCTGAATTTCGAATAAGAACTAACGTGCCCTATCATGGAAAATTATACTTTCGTGTATGGATTGACAAATAACTATATATGTATTGTTGAGTTTATAACTTAAAAATTGAATTTTATTTATGAAATGGAATTTTGAATACACAGTCACCAAAGCCACAATCTATTATATCCACTCAAATGAGATTTTCTCACTCCACTAAATACATACACTGGTTGTATATATACACAGGAGCGGAGCTACATAAAGTTCAGTGCGGGCATCGGCCTGCACTTTGAACTTGACACAGGAAACTCCAGTGTGCTTGCACTGGACCAAGAAGAGAAGAAGAAGAAGGAGAAGAGGGAAGAAAGAAGAAGAAAAAGTGTGTCTGCACTCTACAGGCACTGGCGGAGGAAGAAGAGTTACAGTTGCCGACGGGGAAGAAGGAAAGGAGGAAAAAGAGTTACACTTACAGTTGCCAATAGGGAAGAAGAAGGGAAGGAGGAAGAAGAGTTTAGTTGGGCCAATTTTTTATTTTTTTAGATTTTGGGCCTTCTCTTTAGTTAGGCTTTTTGAGAAAAAAAAAAATAAAAACAATAGGCCCTTGAAAAATCATATGCAAAGTTTTTTGGAAGTAAAAAAATACTGTGTAAAATTAAAAAGTGACAGAGTATCACTTTTTTCACAAAAAAAAAAGTGACAAACACTCAAAAAGTGGCAAAATTAAAAATAATAATAATAAAAAAAGTGACACCAACTCAAAAAAAATGACAGACACTAAAAAAAAGTAAATTCTACAAATTCAAAAAAAGGTTATGGAAATTTAAAAAAGTGACGGACACTCAAATAAAAAAAAAATTTCTACAAATTCAAAAAAGTGACACACTAAAAAAGTGACAGAAATTCAAAAAAGTAACGGACTCTAAAAAATAAATTCTACAAATTCAAAAGAGTGACAAAAATTCGATAAAGAAACATAAATTAAAAAAAGTGACGAACACTAAAAAATTTACTTAAAACAAGTGACAAATGCTAAAAAAAGTGATTACATTCTTCCTTCCTAGCAACAAAACTGACTAACATCTAACTGCAGCCAGACTAAGAAACTTTAAATTGAAGTAATGGATTGTGTCTTCTTTTGCGATGCTTCTGGATATCACTTATAATTGGTGGCCAATATACAAGAGAGAGTGAATTAACATCAAAAGAGGATTTCACGAACTGTCTCTAGCAACATGTCCATAGAGAGCTCCTCATTATCAATTCTGTTTTTTTAAAAGGCACGAATGCAACAGTAGTATCACTAGCAACTGGCTGGCTATTTCTTGTTATTTCCTGCCATTTCTGCAGTAGCATCAGTGCATCACCAACATTTGCAAACCTATTTACTCAACGGGTGACCGAAAGTGTCAAGTACATGGTCTTTAAGGGGGGAAAAAGAGTATCGAAAATGTTAAAGATAAGTTTAATGTCTCTTTAAACTTTCAAGTAAAAAGGATTGAAAAGTAAAACTCAGCCAACCCAACAATGGCTTCGGGAGAAAAACAACTACCACATTACAAATTTTGGTTCTTTTTGTCCACATAATTTAACTAAGGGCAACTTACAAAAATATCTCTAAAATTAATGATCTTTCGAAAAATCATATAAAAGGTATTTTGGAAGTAAAAGATAAAGTGTAAAATTAAGTGTCACTTTTGTTTTTTTTTTCTTTTTAATGACACAATGTCAATTTTTAAAGTTAAGTGAAACTTTTTAATAAAAAAAAAAAAAAAAAAAAAAAAAAGAAAGAAAGAAAGAAAAGTAAAGTGATACACTAAAAAGAGTGACTAAAAAAGTGACAAAACGATTAACACATATTCTATTGCTATTTCTTTAATGAAGAAATATATCCACCTAAAATCCACGTAGAAAATTAACACAAATTCTGAAGATTATTTCTACACATTCCACACATTTGTTTTTTGATCATACATTTAGTAAAGCATTATGTATCTGTAATGGAAATTTTGCAAGAAAACAGAGCATGGGATAACCAGGGCAAAATTCCAAGTTCCAACAAGAGATTCAATCAAGAACACAAAGAAAACTTTCTTGAATCCATTAAATCCATTCCTTCCCATTTACAAGGAATTACAAAAGGTGCCATCAAAAGAGTGCCCATTTTCGTATAAAAATAGGATTCAAATTCGGTTCAAGTGGAGTAACTAAATTAAAATCCCAAGAGAATCATATTAAACCATGAGATAATATTTCACTGTTCATAAATTCCGATTCAAACTCAATTATATTTTTTATGCCAGTACGTATTAGAATTTAAAACCTTGGATCTTTTACATATAATAATATGAGGAAATTTAGGTATAAAATGAAATAAATTTCTCTTTGATATCTGAACTTTACATATGCAAACTCGAAAATAAATTCTTAGTGATTTTACCTATTCACGGTTGATTGAGAATTTGATTTGTGAAATTTGTTCTTTGATGTTCAAGAATTGGAGGTTTGTACCCGCAAAAGGCCCGTACGTATAAATTTGAAAAGGGCAACTTAGAGGGTTTTAGAAAAGGAACGTATTTTCTACTCTTTATGAATAATGCATTCCATTTTTCAATTTGCTTAGTTTTAGGTAGTAACGGGCGTAATTTACCCAATAGTTTTCTGACAAATTTCAATCCAAGCCGAACGTCACTTCATAATTCACCTAACATACTCACTCTTTTTATTATTTAGGTTTAACTGTTGCCATTGTTTTTTGCCACATTTAAGCTCAACGTCATTCACAATTCACCTAACACCCACTCATTCTTTCATTTAGATTCAGCTGTTGCCATCGTTTTCAGCCACTCTCCTCTCACAAGTCATGACTTCATCTTTGCTCCTCAAGATCGTCAATGTTTCGGCATTATTATTTACTTTTTGAATAATTTTTACATATTGGTGAATGGATCTTATTAGACAGCTTTTATTTGTATTTTTTAATTGGACTATGTTATTTTGTAAAAGTTAAAATTGAGCTATCATTCATTAAATTAATATAGTGTTGTTATAAATGTTAAAAAATTTAATTATGGTATGGAACCTAAGAAACCAAACCGAACCGAACCAACTCGAACCAAAGAGCCGAACTATTTCGGTTCCATAATTAAATTTGGACATGACGAGTCCACTTATTGAATATCTAAAAAATCTGATTCAATTCGATTTGAACCGAACCATGTCCAACTCTAATTTAGATCAACTTTAGATGATTTTTCATTTATGGAAATGGAACGCTAATTCTCAATGATTGAAAATTTGAAGTGTATTATAAAGAGTTCGCTGAGTTCGATTGGAGTGGGACCATTTGCTCTATTAAAAGGCATTAACAATCAAATTGATTGCCAATGTCGCATTAGCTATAGTGTTGACCTCGAAGTATGGCCCATCCCCCAAATTTGAGGACTTTGATTGGTGTTTGATGTCAACCATGTAGGTTATCATGCTAATTAGGTTGTATATATAGCCTAGGTTATTATTTCTTATCATCTAGATAATCATTGCTTATTTTTTATTTGTGGAGGATGAGTAACTAATTTTAGGGCTAGCCCTGAAAATTTAGAGGTCCTAGGCGACAAATTATTACGAGGCCCTCCAACATAATATTTTTATAGGTGCAACAATATTTAAATAGAATAAAGTAACAATATTTAAATAAAATAATGTTACTTGTACATAAGTAGTTATATAATTATTTATATGTAGATGGGATATCAAAGAAATTGTAGAGAAGTTTTTTTCTTTTTTTCTTGTTGAAGAAATTCTAAGACGATTATATCTCACCTAGGGTTGGACAAAACTCCCGAACCGAACCGAACCAAACCCGACGGTTGTTCTTAAGTTAAATACCCAAACGGGTATCCGAATCAAGAATCGAAGGGTACGGTTCGATTCTCGGTTCTAGACCAAGAACCGAATAATCGAATTTTTCTAATTTTTTATTTTTTTATATTGAATAAATCAAATTATTTTAATTTTTTCTAAATCTAATTTTTTGGCCCAATTATTTGTTTCATTTTTTATTTTTTTAACCCAACATCAAGCATTCAAGCCTATATTATCCTTCCATTTTTAGCCCAACTCTAAATCTCCAATGTCCAACCCACTAAATCCAAGTATCCAACCCAAAATAAACTACATAGTACACTACATACGGTCCCACCTCTTTTTTAATACTAGTATCTACTTTTTGGTATATGTATACATTGGTAAATTAATGTTATTGGACAACTTATTATTTATATGTTTTTTAATGGGACTTCGTTAATTTGTAAAAGCTGTGATTCAACATGTTATTAGTTGTATTTATGTGGTGTTGTAAATGTTAAAAAAATATAATTATGGTACGGAACCAAACCGAGCCAAATGGAACCGAACCCGAACGGTTCCAATTACTAAGCACCCGAAAATTTCGAGTCCGGTTCGGCTCTTCATGTCCAGCCCTAATCTCACCACATCTTGTGTATATAAATCTTTATGTAAATCTATTATGTAACATAGAACAACCGATTTAAATATTTAAATAATTAATACTTTTATATTAAAAAAAAAGACTTTATACAATTCAAAGTAACTTGTATATATATAGTTGCAAAGGAGAGGAAAAAAAACCAAATTGCAAAACCATAATTCCAAACAATCACCGGGTGCAATAAAATTAAAAGAAAGTAACCCAGGCAAAATACCAATGAAGAGTAATTATACAAACATCAGACGAAGAAAGTGGATCTCATTGTGATATAAACTATCCTTCTGACAAAATGCAATTAATTAATTACCTTTCTTTTTTACTATTTGTAACTCCAATAATAAATATAGATCAATTGAGATTTAGCAAATTGATCATTACCTCAAAAACTATCATCCTAGGTCATGTTACCTAATTATTTCATGAATATGCTCCCACAAATGACTTATTTATGAAAGTTTTTTTGGATTAGAAAATATCTTTCTCTATAAATATTAAGACATCTCAGCAATTTGTTATGTTTGGTGTTTACAAATGAATTAGTTATTCTCTTCATCTCACAAAATAGGCCTGGATATTTTAACAAGAATTGAACCTCCCAAACCAGAACAAGAGGTTTGGTTTGATTTAAAAAAAAAATTTAATAAATAAATTTGGAACTGGAACTGATAACCGATTGGGTTCGATTGATTCTTAGTTCCTGAACCAGAACTATGAGTACCCAAATAGAATCGATTTTTAAGATAATTTTTTGTTTACAATTTATATGTTGGGTAAAAAAATGCAAAACTTATAAATCCTAATTTAGGTAGTAATTAGTCTAAAACTCTAAACCCAGGAAATCAAGACTGGCTCTTACTCTTTTACCTTTTACCTTACATTATATTGTTGAATTTCAGATGTTAACACATGTTAATCTTTGCAATTTCGGCTTTCTATGAATCAAAAAGTTCGAGCTAGATTATGATGTAAGTTGATGAATCAAAACATTAATTCTTTACAATTCGAGCTTTTTACTTTCTTGCATTGTTTACAACTTAAGTGATTTTTTCATTTTTTTAATAATGCATAGCAATTGAACTCGATAAATTCATAGCTTGGATAGTGTATATTTTTTATTATCTAGAGTTTGTGATTCTTTTTTGAAATAGAATTTTTTTTCTTTTTAATCAAACAGACCAAGTTCACTATGTGGACTGCAATTTTTTGATACTATATAGTTATGTATCTAATTAATATTTTTTATATCAGTTCGTTTTAATAGTACAAGAATTTAAGAAGTGTTCATAATTAAACTATAAGTTCTAGCATGTTTCACTTATGGATCGAATAAGATTTATTAAGAAAAATAAGTTCTTCTCAGATTGTAATTTAATTTTGATATTTTTGTTCTCTTCTTTCGTGGTTTGTAGTCTCTACTATTTTGCTTAATGAAAATTTTTTAGCTGAATTTTCTACCTTGCACAAATATTATCGTGTAGTAGCATATTGGATATACATATACCTAAAGGGTATATGGGAAAATGTTTATTTAATGTACATAATAAAAAATTTTATTGGTAGAATCGAACCCAAATCGAAACCATCTATTCCGGTCTGGATTTGGTTCCAATAATTACAAGAACCAGAATGGTTCCAATTACTGAATACTCGAAGTATAATGGGTGATCTGATGTATTGATACTCAAACCGACCCACCCGATGCCTAGGCATACCACAAAGATAGGCTTGTTTCATTTTAACATAGATTTGAAATTGTAATTAATATAATTAAAAATATAAATTTTTTCTAATATACCCCTAAATTAAATAATAATTTAATATGAAAAGCTCTTATTTGTTGATAACAAAGCACAATAAAGATGAGCATATTAAAAAATTAAAATAATAAATTATACTCTCAACAAAGAAATTGACTTATAATTTGAGACAAACAAAAAAGTAAAGCAAGTCTATCTCTAAGGGACGAATGATGGAGTGTTGACCGAAATGGGCACTAAATAAGTTTTGGAATTTTTAATTCTGTCAAAAAAAGAGGGGAATGCACATTTGCAAAAGGAAAATACAGATTTCTATACATAAAATTTCGATACGACAGTGGGTCCACACATACATTGCTTTGCATTAAGCTAAAAAAAAATAAAAGAAAAAAAGAAAAAGACAGACTATTTAGAGGGAAGTTCAATGAGCAAAATTGAAATTAACCCTCTTATAGTGAACCAAAATAGCTATAAAATTGAAATAATCAATCATACATTAAAAAAAGGAATAATGTTATCTAGCACAAGTAGTGTTAGAACACCTGTTTAGATGACTATATATACTTTATAGATTCAATTAAATGAATCATGTGACTTAGCATTCAAATCAATCTATCATTTATTGTCATATAATTGCCACATATATTGGTGCTTAACATTAGTGATGATGAATAACATTTCTCCACATCTATTACAATATAGAGAGAGACATAATTAATGGTGACGATAGTTGGGTTGAGATGGCCTTTATAGTATGTTGACCTTGCCTGAAGGCAATAAGAGGTTAAGAGCCACTAAAAATTCGACCCAACATAGACCTTTAGCAAGCCAAATGGGCTCTTTATGCAACCCAATGTGCTCAGCTCAACTCAATTGATACCACTAGATATAAGAGTTATCCATGTCATGTACTTTATTGCACAGAATTTTGTTGCATTGAGACCTCTGATTGTGAGATGCAAATTAATTTGCTAAACTACTTGATCTCATAACATTACAAATTCTGTTCCAAATTATGGAAATTCTTTCTTGACATTCAAAATATATGAGGAAAAACAAAAAGAGAAGTGAACGCAAAAAAATAAATAAATAAAAATAAACATATAGAAGTCTTCTATTTAAAAATGGGATTAGACAAACAAAACAAAAAAAATAAAAAATAAAAAAAAAATCAAATTTTCTCTCATTTTCTTTTAATTTTCTTCCAGTTTTCTTTTTCTTAATATGAAGCGTGTTGTAGGAGCACATTTTCAAAAGAAACCTAAATATTGAGGAAGTTGTAGGGAAATGAGACTAAGTTATACGGCATGATATAAAGTATTAATCACAACAACAAGATGAGCACAAAGATAAGAATTTAATTTGATAGAGAACTTGGAGATTTTATTCAACAACTATAATGGAGAGAAAATGCAATAATTGTGTTCCTATACAATGACTCTTAACTTTCAATAATTATCTAATTGTAAAGAAAAGTGTACTATTCATAGGGATACATATCAAACTCTAATAATAGCTCAAAAGACGGAAACTACATCAAATGCATGTAAAATGAAATCGGAGAAAAAAAATCTGATGTTTCGTCGCTCAAGCACTGGCCTCGCGCCAGGCGAGCGTCAGTAGTGCTACTCAAGCGGCCCTATAGGGGTAGTTGAGCAAAAGGCTCTCTGCTCCAAAATTCATCCCACCGCTTGAGTAGTGGGCAGGGCAGGTTAGAGCCATGTCACCTAATCTTCTTCTTGGACCTTATTTGATTATCTTCAAGCCCAATACTTCAAATCATGCAACCCCTGATCTAAATTTGAATCACAAAACCCAACAATCTTCACCTCGACACATATTCCACTATTATGATCATGTCTCCAAAATTAATCCACCTTGAGAAAAAAAATCAAACTGTAAAGAATGAACCGAACTCTTCAACAATAACTAAACTAACTTATCCAAAAAACTAAAAACAGTCGACCTCTTCCACAATTCCAACTATGATACTTGAATCCAAGAACTGCTCCATAAAATTACTTTGGGTTCAACCCAAAAAATCAAATAATGATTTTAAAATCGGCCAAACTGGGCCAAAACATACCTTGAAGCAGAATCTAACTAAATGCTTTTGTAGAAACTAGAAAGCCCCTTGCTAGTTTGAACATCTGCAAATACGCTTAAAGCATGCGCAACAAAATCAGTTTTCCGGTACCTTTCTTCAAGGGATCTATCCATAGCAATTACATAAGATGACACTATAGGTGATGGTGGTAAATCAGCATTACCAATATCCACTGAACTCAACTGAGTTGTATTCTTCAATACGGACCTTGAACTAAATCCCAACAATATTATACCAGATTGAATAGCCACCACGGTACTAAACCTTTGCTGATTAATGTTCATAAATTTTGCATGACCTTGCAAGATGTATAAATGAGAACTATTCTATCTCTCCAATAGAACCCGTGCACCCTTACAAACCTTCAAAGCTCCATTTCCACCAAATAACTTATAACCCTTTCAATCAAAAGTAATTAATGAGATGGATTTTTCTTCAAATCTAAAACATGTTGAACCTGACCAAGTGTTTTAGCTATCCCATTCAACCACTTTAATTTGACTTTACCAATACCAGCTACACAAAAAAGTGGTTGTTCAAAATTGTTTCATATGTTACAAACAGATCCCAATTGAGACATATATGAAAAGCACAAGCTAGAATCCAATCCTCGTTAAGATTGGAGTTGCCGTTAAAAATAGCCAATACATATCCATCACCCAAATAATCCTCTACGACATTAGCTTCACCTGAAGTATCTGATTCTGTCCCTTCTGATTTGTAGCCAAATTTACTTTTTCTGCAACTTGTTACAATTCCTCTTGATGTGCCCATTTTTCTTGAAATAAAATAAACTTGATTATTGAAATAGGATTTTGACCTACCGCTTCTATGACCACAATGAACAACAAGGCCTTGTCCGTCTCTAGCCTCAAATCCAATTAGATATTTCATCTTCTCCTTTTAAAACAAAACATCATATGCATCTTCAATGATGAAAGTATCACGACTATACAAAATTGTGTCTCTAAATGAAATAAACGAAGCAAACAATAAACACAAAAGAATGAAAGCTAAATCTTCTGATTTCCTTAAAAACAGCCAAAATGATCTTCCTATTATCTGCCTTATGTTATGTGATAAGAATACAACCTTGACTTCATTTGCAATTTACTTGTCAAACTCTTAATCATATAGAATTACTCCAACTTCGACCACAACGTATTTGTCGTTTTTCCCTTCAAAACTTTCTTAAGAATATTATTCGAAAGATGAAAACGAATTTGTAAAAGCAACTTTTGATCCTTCCATTGTTTCTCCTCCATCATCCAAGTTGTGGGCATTTTATCAAATTCCAACAACGCATCATCCAAATCCATCTAAGTGAGTACTGCATCGTCTCATGCCATATTAAGAATCGAGTACTGCGATCTAAAACTAGAATGTCATAATTCAAGGTTGACATCAATAACAAGAAACCACGAAAAAATCAAACCAAAGCTTTGATACCATTTGTTGAGAATTTGGACGAGATTATACGACAAGACATGAAGTATTGATTGATAAGTGTGTTTTTACGCACTTATTTAGTTCACAAACATGACGTAATTAAGAGCAAAATATTGGATTTGTGATTTAATTTTTGTTAATTTGTGTATCGTAGGATATACTGATGAACATGGTGAAATTCAGGAGAAAAGAGGCGAAAAAGGACTAAATTGAAGCAAAGTGAAAGTTCGGGAACAAAGTGCAATTATCTGAAAAGTTGATCCAACAGACACATCAAGCAATTGATTGAGCTAGGTACCAATTGGAGGTCATAATGAAACATTGGAACAATTAGAAACACGAAAGGAGGTCAAGAAGTCGATGAATAAAGTTTTATGATCAACATAACATAATTTGAAAGTTTTTTTCTACTATGCGGTCGCATGGTAGAAACCTTATGCGGTCACGAACACTGAGTCAGGGAATTAATACACCAAATTTCATAAACCTATGCGGTCACATAGGTATATTTTGGGGTTGATTCTGCAGATTCTTATTCGCGATGAAATTCTTATGGAAGCCTAATCTAAACGTGATATAAATACCCAAATTCATCAGAAACAAAGGAAGAATGCATTGGAAAGAAGAAAAACACATCTTGGAGAGGATCTTGAGCGAAAGGAACGAAGAAATTTACGAAGATCATCCAGATTTCATGCAAATTCATATCCCGGTGATGCTTTTTCTTCAATCTACTATGTATTTTGATTTTTTCTCCATGTTAGGCTAGATTTTCATGTACTAGGAGATTGATGAACCATGTGATGTAATATTTCATTTTCTAGTTTTACAAGTTGACATTAAAATGCGTATTTGGATATTTGAATGAATTATATGCATTGATTTTCTTCCATAATTAAGTGCATGTAATTATGTGACGTGTGGTGGTTTATTTCATTTATTCGAGAGAAGAGAAATAAATTCGACAAGGTATAATTTATCGTAGGGTCCAATAGGGGATAGAGATATACCTCTATGCTTTATGTGAATCTTTAAGTGCTCATAAAATTGAATGCATTTTTATATATGCACTTGTCATAGAAATATAGGCCTATGGTATGTAAAAATAGGTTCAATACATCTCGAGAGGGAGTATTGGATAGAATGAGGAGCATTGATTCGTCAATAATTTAACACCTGTCATTAGTGAAACTAGGGTTTAAGATGATCATTGCATGAAAATTCGTGATCCTAGTGTGATTAACATTCATTGAATACAACAAACTTGCGTTCGAACCATTTAATCTGCATTTTAATTAATTAAAACATCATTTTGCATATTTGATCCTTTAATTCATAACATTTACATAATTAGGGTTTCCTTTTGGTTAACAATTCAATTTGGATAATTCAATTTCAGTTAAAGCTCCGATAGATAGAATTGAACTACTCGATCCCTGTGGAACGATATTCAGATTCAAATATCCACTTTATTACTTATTAACGAACAGTACACTTGCGGTGGTTTAAATCGAAATTAATATTTCGTGAACAAGTTTTTGACGCCATTGCCGGGAGATTGAGTTTAGTTTAATTTTATTTCTTTCTAGACACTATTTCGAACTTTCAATTTTCATTTTTATTTATACATTTAATTTCGTTTAGGCATTTTGCTTTATTTTTATTTTATTATTTATATTGATAGAATCTGAGTGCTACTATTGATTCTCTCGCAGAGTTGCATGTCTACAACGACGGGAGGAGAATTAATTCCAGCAAACTCGAAAATTGAGCGAACCTTTTATCGATTGCAACGAGAAAATAGAGAAGCACGTCAGCAACAACAAGAGCAAATGGCTAACTTACAGAACAACCCTGTTTTTCAAGCTAATGAAGGAGAGGCGGTGGATGAAGAAAATGAAATTTTGGGAGATTTCTTGACTCATGTGATTCAAAGCTAGTCCAGTATAGTGTATCCACCGTTTGGACAACCAAACTTCTAGTTGAAGACCAATGTGATACAGCTATTCAAGAATGGACATCAATTTTATGGCAGAGCTGAATCATTTGACGACGCCTGGAATAGATTAAAAAACATGCTCCAAAAGTGCCCTCAACATGGGTTTGACAAAAAGACCCAAATTCGATTCTCTTATAAAGGGTTACTTCCTTACCACAAAAGCATGGTGGACTCAGCATCAGATGGCTCAATATCCACACGAACAATTGATGGGGCATTGGAACTATTCGAGAGAATGGCTACCATTTCAGCCATTTGGTCTTCTGAGAGGGTGATCCCAAAGAAAAGGTCTAGGTGTCTACGAGATAGACACTTATTCAGCCATAGCCACAAAGATCGACTCTTTGTGTTACAAGGTTGAAAGCATGTCACAGTCAGCACACGTTAAGAAGAACAATTGTGAGGAATGTAGAGTTTAGCATAAAACATCAGACTGCCCAATCATAATGCAAGGAATTGAGCAGGCAGACTATGCACAGTGGGGACAGTGCCAACCTAACAACTCATATGGGAAAACTTACAATCCCAATTGGAAGAGGCGTCCCAACTTTTTTTGAAGCAACTAGAATCAGAATAAGCCACGGGAACAGTTTCAACAACAAGAGAAGAGACCTCAATTGGAAGAAATGTTAGGGAAATTCATGGAGAATGACGAGGCTATCCTTCAGAACAAAAATGAAGCCTTTAAAAATTTGGAAACTCAGATGGGACAGCTAGCCATGGCGTTAAATGGCAGAGCATCGGGTAATCTATCGAGTAACACATAAATTAACCCAAGGAGCAAGCTAAGGCTATTACAACTCGAAGTGGGATGCAGCTACCCGAAATACGTGTTAAGAGACCGAGTGTGATGAGAGAACCACCTCCTACAGAGGAAGAAACTATGGAACAGGACGAACAACCAAAAGAATCAACTCCAAAGGGAAGTTTAGAGAATTCACGGGATAAAGCCATGGTTACAGTCAACCCATATAAGCTTCCAATTCCATTTCCCCAGGGGTTGAGGAAACATAAAATGGAGCAGCAGTACAAGAAATTCCTCGAAGTCTTCAAAAAGCTCTACATCAATATCCCGCTAGCAAATGTACTATCCCAAATGCCCAGCTATGCAAAGTTTGTGAAGGACATTCTATCAAATAAATGCAAGTTGGAAGACCACGAGACAATAATGCTTACAAAAGAATGTAGCGCCAGAATTCAGAAAAACCTCCTGCTAAAATTGAAAGATCCAGAAAGTTTTACTGTTCCTTGTACTATTGGTGAAGTTTATTTTGATAAAGCCTTATGTGATCTTGGTGCAAGTGTTAATTTAATGCCTCTGTCTGTTTTTAGGAAACTCGGCTTGGGAGAGGCTAAAGCGACTACCGTAACACTGCAGTTGGCTGATAGGTCGCTGACCCACCCAAGGGAAATAAAAGAAGACGTGCTTATCAAAGTCCCTGTAGATTTCCTCATCTTGGACATAGAGGAAGACAAGGACATCCCGTTAATACTCGGCAGACCATTTTTGGCAACAGAGAGAGCCTTAATTGATATTCAGAGGGGACAGTTAATTTTGAGATTGGGGAAGGAGCAGATATCATTCAACGTCTTTAAGGCCATGAAACTCCCTTCTGAATCAGATAGCTATTTCCATGTCAATGTCATTGATATGGTGGTCCAGAAGACATTCTTACTTAACAGCACATCCGATGCTTATGAGGCGTGTATTGCACATTCTCATTCAGCCCAGTCAGGCTCTCTTGAGATTGAGACATGTGCAAAGTTTCTGGAGACAAACCCGCCATACACACGAAAGAGACATTTCGAGGAGCTAAGAACAGGGACCACAAAACCATTACCCTCTATTCAGTAGCCGCCAGTATTGGAACTTAAGCAACTGTCCCCACATCTCAGATATGCTTATTTGGGAGAGTCATGTACACTCTTGATGATTATTTCAAACACAGTTAGTAAGGTGAAGGAAGAAAGACTGCTTAGGGTACTCAGAGAAAATAAGACTGCAATTGGGTGGACGATAGCTAACATTAAAGGGATTAGTTCTTAACTGTGTATGCACAAAATTCTCATGGAGGAGAATTGTAAGCCAAGTATAGAAGGACAGAGTAGACTAAATCCAAACATGAAGGAAGTGGTAAGGAAAGAAGTATTGAAATTATTGGATGCTGGTATTATATACCCAATTTCAGACAGTGCATGGATCAGCCCAGTTCAAGTTGTGCCGAAGAAAGGGAGAATGAATCACAGTGGTACAAAATGAGAAAGTGAGCTAATTCCTACCAGAGCAGTGACGGGATAGAGAGTTTGCATTGATTATCGCAAACTCAATGCAGCTACATGAAAGGACCATTTTTCACTCCCATTTATTGATCAGATGCTAGAAAGGTTGGCAGGGCATTCACATTACTAGATGGATACTCGGGCTCCAACCAGATACTAGTTGCGCCAGAGGATCAAGAGAAGACCACGTCCACTTGTCCTTATGATACTTTCACCTACCATAGGATGCCATTTGGTCTGTGCAATGCTCCAGCTACATTTCAGAGATGCATGATGGCAATATTCTCTTATATGATTGAAAGATTCATAGAGGTGTTCACGGACGATTTCTTAGTTTTTGGATCGTCATTTGATGAATGCTTGGAGCATTTAAATCTGATCTTACAGAGATGCAAGGAAACTAACTTAGTTCTGAACTGGAAAGAATACCACTTTATGGTACAGGAAGGAATTGTACTTGGACATCGGGTCTCAGCAAAGGGAATTGAGGTGGACAAAGTGAAAATTCAGGTTATTGAGAAGCTACCACCACCAACACCAGTTAAAGGGGTCTGTAGTTTCTTGGGGCATGCGGGGTTTATAATTATAAAGGATTTTTTGAAAATCACTAAGCCGCTGTGCAATCTACTGATGAACGACGTACCTTTTGAGTTTAATAAGGAATGCCTGATAGCATTCAACACTTTGAAGGAGAAACTCACGTCAGCACCGGTAACTGTAGCGCCAGATTGGGGATTGTCTTTTGAACTAATGTGTAATGACAGTGATCACGTCGTGGGTGTAGTATTGGGAAAACAGAGAAACAAGGTTTTTCACATGATCTACTATGCAAGCAGAACCCTAAATGATGCGCAGATCAATTACGCTACCACTGAAAATGAGCTCTTAGCCGTAGTATATGCATTCGACAAGTTTAGATCATATCTTATGGGATCTAAGGTCATAGTTTACACAGATCACGCTGTACTGAAATATCTGCTAACAAAGAATGATGCGAAGCCGAGTTTGATCCGATGGATATTGTTGCTGCAAGAATTTGACATTGAAATCAAAGACAAAAAGGGAAGTGAAAATGTGGTAGCAGATCATCTGTCCCGATTGGAGTCTACAGAGATAGAAGAATTAGTGGATATCATTGAAATTATCCCAGATGAATAGATGTTGAGCGTAGAAGAAGCACCTTAGTGCACAGACATTGTCAATTACTTGGCCAAGTCCATTCCACCACCAAATTACTCAAGTCACCAGAGGAAAAAGTTCTTTGCCGAACTAAAGTACTACTTCTAGAAAGATCCCATTCTCTACAGGCAAGGGGCTGATCAAATAGTAAGGATGTATTTACCTAAAGAAGAAGTACCCGAGATCCTTGAGCATTGCCACTCATCTGCATATGCGGGGCACTTTGGAGCATCAAAGACTGCTGTAAAGATCTATAGTTAGGGTTTTACTGGTCTACATTATTCAGAGACGCCTTTGAATTTGTGAAGAGGTGTGATAAGTGTCAGGGTACTGGAAATATCTTGAGAAGGAATGAAATGTCATTGAACAACATTTTGGAAGTGGAAATATTTGATGTCTGGGGGATTGATTTCATGGGACCTTTTCCCCCGTCCTTCTCGAATTAGTACATCTTGGTAGCAGTAGACTATGTATCCAAATGTGTGAAAGCAGTTGCATTGCCAACAAATGACGCGAAGGCCGTAATTGGATTCATCAAGAAGTACATTTTCACCCGATATAGCACACCACAGTCTATGACCAGTGATGGGGAAAAATACTTTTGCAATCGTCAGTTTGAGCAGTTGTTGAATAAATATGGCGTCAAACACCGTGTAGCTACTCCTTATCATCCACAGACCAGCGGGCAAGTGGAAGTTTCTAATCGGCAATCGAAAAGAATACTTAGTGAATTCATCTCAAAATGATAGGTCTAAAAAGTTGGACGACGTTTTGTGGGCTTATAGGACAACATTCAAGACACCAATAGGGATGTCTCCATACCGCCTAGTTTTTGGAAAAGCGTGCCACCTGCCACTAGAGATAAAACACCGGGCACATTGGGCTATGAAACAGTTAAACATAGATTCGAAGGTTGTCGGTGAAAAGAGATTGTTACGACTGAATGAGTTACATGAATTCCGGATGGAAGCATATAAAAATGCATAAGGCTCTACAAAGAGCGAATCAAGAAGTGGCATGACATGCATATTTAGAGGCGAGAGTTTGAAGTGGGGTAGAAAGTGCAATTGTACAACTCTACACTCAAGCGCTTCCGAGGAAAATTAAGGACAAGGTGGTCGGGTCCTTATAGACTCACTAAGGTGTTACCATATAGGGCTATAAAAGTCAGCCATGAAACTAAGGGTACTTTCACAGTTAACGGGCAAAGGCTGAAAGACTATTGGGACGGTGACTTCTCTAAGCAAAAGTCCATCGTTCAACTTGGGACTCCAGAATGAAGCAGCTACGAGAAAGTTGAGCTAACAACTATAAACTAGCGCTGGGTGGAAGGCAACCCGCTGTATCCTTTTCATTACTTTTAATTTTGGCATTAGCTTAGGAACGTTTGATTTTCACATTTGATTTTTTTAGGCTTAGGTCATTGATCATCCATGGATGTCAATCGAGTCTAAGCACTACCCACACGGGTCCCTATTCATCGAGCACAAGTTAGGAATGATTGATTTAGTGTTTAGGTGATTGGATGTGAACATCACACATTTCGAGGTAGAAAGTGTGTTTTTCGAAGTACTTCAAGAATCAAAGGGTGACTTCAATTTTAAAAAGTAATTTTGGAACTAAGTCAATGACCTACGCATGCCTCATATGGTCTAATGTGTTTTGATAAATTTTGGGGGATGATGAAAGGCCGGTTCGAAGTCACAAGTTGAAAACCAAGAATTTGGGGGAAAATTTGGTCAAGGTTGAATTTTGGGGAATCAATTGTGTTCTTAAAAAATTTTCACGTGCATTTACTAAAAAACAAAAAAAAATTACTTTAAAACACACGACACTCATTCTCACACTCACGCACAACCCTCGGCCCTCTCATCCCGTGCATCTCAAGTCGCACACTACAAACACAAGATCTTCAACTCATTACAATTCATAACCCACATTACAACTCATCTTGTCATTCATCTTGTGGTGGTATAATATAGTTCTAAATCTTGACAAGTTTGCAAGGTAAATTCTCTACAACATTTCCATCAATTCCGAAATTGGGAAAATTGTTTTTATTTGATTGGTATTCGATAGAGGTTGGGTAATTGTGGTGTTTATGACTAATTTGTGACATTGGATACTAGTTTAGATAGCTTCATATACCAAAATAGTGAAAACCTTAAAATGCTCATAATGTGTTTGATGAAATGCCTTAGTAATAATTTGTGTACAATTTGGTGTTTTCTTTGCATGAGGGATGATTGACAAACATGGTGGCTAACACATTGTGATGAATTCCCACATCAATTGAAATAGAAAACATCTGTATCCATTTTTGCAACACATAGGCACATGGCTAGGTCACGGCATGTCACGACACTTCACGTTATCCACTTTGGCACATAATTTGACACATCTAACGACATCCATTTGATTGGCAATTTGAATATGTGGTAGAACATATTGCACACTCTCATTTGCCCAGAGGTTGCTCGGGAAAATTTCAACCTTTCTCGATGATGTCCGGCGATGAAATTCATAGGTCGATCATGGAACATAAATTCCAAAAATGCTTCTTTGAGCTGAGTCTTATTGGTCAATCCTCCTTTTGACATGATAACTCTATTTTGGGACTTATTTTATGTATTTAAAATGCCAACTGCATGTACATGCATTTTGAAGCAAGTTTGGGGGATTTGGACAATATATGCCTAGTTTGCCTTATTCCATGCCTTGGGTGTCAACATGAAACCTAATGAACGTTACTTCACAACTTTGCAGGATACCTCCAAAACGAACCTTGAAAGGGAAAGAAAAAATTGGCTCATCTTCCGGAACAGCCCGTACTCGAGTTCTTGAAGGGGGGATACAAAGATTTCTAAATTTCGGGACAGCAACCCGCTATGAAAACATTGTGAATTGGTGGATAGTAACACCAGAGCGAGCGGTTAAATTAGAGGATTTTCCAGGTTTTGAGTTGATCACTTTGGTGGATAACTGTGGGTGGGCAAAGGTAGTAGAGCAGCCACATCTGATCTATGAATCATTGGTGGGAGAATTCTATGCAAACATGAATGCAGAGATCGACATACCATGGTCCGCCCACTTGCATCAGACATGGGTCAGGGGACAGTGGATTATGTTCTCACGAGAGGTTATTCAAGACTACTATCAGCTCATGGGGACAACATAACCCCCATCCCGGGCGATTTCAAATGGAATGAAGTGGCAGAGATCCTATTAGGGTGACAAAATACATGGCCACTCCCACCACTGCATAGCACCAGATTGAGTTGACACCGTCTATAGCCATCTTGTGGCTGTTTATGTGCCATAACATTGAGCCAATCTCGCATAAGACCACATTCACAGATCCCACAGTCGGATTCATCTATCACTTGGTGTGGGAAAATAAGATCGATCTCGCCACTCTCTTCTATAATTAGATCCATCATGTGGGTACTATAGGAGACAGGCACAGTTCAATGATTTTTCCCAGCCTTATCTCCAACATATGCATGGCTGCTGGCATCAATATCGCACCAGGGCAGGCACCTGCTCAACCCAGCCCCCTATAAAGCACAGTACACTGGAAGCTCAAGACATAGCCAGGATAAAGCACAAGGAAAAGCAAGAGAATGGGGGCCGCAGGCAGTAGGAAGAGCAGGGTTAGGTGCCTGCAGATCAAGAGATGCCACAAGCTCTACCACCACAGATTGAGGTGGATACACAGTTGTGGCGTCAGATATTCGCCACCACCACGCGAACTAGTCGTGACATACAAGGTCTCTAGCAGGCTATGGGGGCTTTGACGATTGACATGCTGACAGCCCCATGTGACACTCGCATCGCCACTTCTATGGCATGAGTCGCTCACCTAGATTCCCAGGCAGCCAGAAAGGAGATGAAAACTATGAACGGTTGACTAAGTATGTACGTGGGTTGGGTGGATGGCATCCAGATACGAGTGAATGAGACTTGAGAACGTCTGGGCCGCATGGAGACACGTGTTGGCAGAATCCAAGATGAGATGGTGCAGCAGTCAGCAATGGTGAGAGAGATTTTAGCGCGCCTACCTCCACTTCCAGATGATGGTACAGTAGGAAACATCTTCCCACCACCACGTCCATATTGATCATGGGAATATTGTCTACTACTTTTGATTTTTATGAAATTATCCTTCAATTATGTTTTTTAACCTTTGTTAATTATTCATTGAGGACAATGTATTAACTACGTTTGGGGGTGACATAATTTTGGACATCTTTACATCACTATGCATAAATTCATCAATATTTGTGTCTCTTTAGTATATATGTTTCATTTTTACATGTTGTGTGCTTGATGAGTGTTACAAAAAAAAAAAAAAATTTAAAATTGTGCATTTTATCCAATTTACTTTATTTTCTTTCATGAGTGCTTGTGTGGGCTTGATAGCCTTGCCGGCTATGATGTAAATATTAGACTGGTGTAACTTACAAAACTGTGGATATGGTGCTGAATAGATTAACCAATACTTGTGATGCAATACTTGACATTCTCTATGCAGGACAATCATGCTTGGCATGTTAGGTGAGTGACTGAGTTTTGAGTATAAAGTAGGAAGTAAGAGATAACCTTCTATTGAATTACATCATAAATTATTGTAAGACAGTTCAGAAATGGTTGAGCAAGCATAGGGGAGCATTGAGATGAGAGGGGGCTCCGTGCATGAATTCTAGTGTGAGGATTGCCTAGACCAATGAATTCTAGTTTTTCCCACTATGCGACCGCCAACATAAAATAATTTGAAAGTTTTTCCTACTATGCGGTCGCATAGTAGGAACCCTTATGCGATCGCGAACACCAAGGCAGGGAAATAATGCGCCAAATTTCATAAACATATGTGGTTGCATAGGTTATACCTATGCGTATAGGTATATTCTGGGGCCGATTCTGCAGATTCCTATTGGCGATAAATGCTTATGGAAATCTGATCTAAACACGATATAAATACCCAAATCCGTTAGAAACAAAGGAAGAACGCATTGGAAGGAAGAAAAACACATCTTGGAGAGGATCTTGAGCGAAAGGAACGAAGAAATTTACGAAGATCATCCAGATTTCAAGCAAATTCATAACCCTGTTATCTTTTTTCTTCAATCTACTATGTATTTTGATTCTTTCTCCATGTTAGGCTAGATTTTCATGTACTAGGAGATCGATGAACCATGTGAAGTAATCTTTAATTTTCTAGTTTAGTGAGTTGACATTAAAACGCGTATTTGGATATTTGAATGAATTATATGCATTGATTTTCTTCCATAATTAAGTGCATGTAATTATGTGACGTGTGGTGGTTTATTTCATCTGTATGAGAGAAGAGAAATAAATTCGACAAGGTATAATTTATCGTAGGGTCCGATAGGGGATAGAGATATACCTCTGTGCTTTATGTGAATCTTTAAGTGCTCATCAAACCAAATGCATTTTTATATATGCACTTGTCATGGAAATATAGGCCGGTGGTATGTAAAAATAGGTTCAATACATCTCGAGAGGGAGTATTAGATAGAATGAGGAGCATTGTTCGTCAATAATTCAATCGCGTGTCATTTGTGAAACTAGGGTTTAAGGTGATCATTGCATGGGAATTCGTGATCCTAGTGCGATTAACATTCATTAAATACAACAAACTTGCGTTCGAACCATTTAATATGCATTTTAACTAATTAAAACATCATTTTGCATATTAGATCCTTTAATTCATAACATTTGCATAATTGGGGTTTCCTTTCGGTTAAGAATTCAATTTTGATAATTCAGTTTCGGTTAAAGCTATGATAGATAGAATTGAACTACTCGATCCCTGTGGAATGATATTCGGACTCAAATATCCACTTTATTACTTGTTAATGAACCGCACACTTACAGTTGTTTAAATCGAAAGAAATATTTCTTGAACATTGATCACAACAATAAGATGAATGCAAAGACGACTTTAATTTGACAGAGAAATTCTATTCAACAAATATAATGGAGAGAATACAATAATTGTGTTCCTACAATGACTCAAATTTTTAGTAATTATCTAATTGTGAAGAATCACTTATACTAAAATAATCATGCTTACCTTTAAAAACACAACTAATGGCCTTGCATAGATATTCTTGATTTGAATCTTCATGGAGTTAATATCCTTGGAAGTGGAACAACTGCTTTAAAAGCTTCAACAAGCATTGATACCCTTCTTTTTCGAGCAGGAATTAGTTTCGTGACAATGTGTTGAACTGCATAGTCTAGCATCCATTGCTCGACCTTTTTTCTCTTATCCATCATTTGATGCCTCAAGTCAGCTTTCTCTTGTTCGGTATCAGGCATAATTGAGAGGTGTCGTGGTAGTTGCAGGTTAAGTTTCCTTACCTGCTCTAATGCTTTTATAAATCTAGAATAAAGTCACTTAT
Organism: Olea europaea var. sylvestris; assembly: GCF_002742605.1. NCBI lineage: Eukaryota > Viridiplantae > Streptophyta > Magnoliopsida > Lamiales > Oleaceae > Olea > Olea europaea. The sequence goes on from NW_019235218.1 coordinate 106,512, forward strand.
AACTAATTGTGTATCAGATGAGTCATCTTGAACTTCTAGAAGAAGGATCTCATCAACTGCCTCTTGTACAAGTTTGACTGCATCAGTTTTGGTAAAGGCACTATTCAAATGGCTAGGAATATGGTTTTCCTTGCCCTGGTCATAACCAGATTTTGGGAAATAATCACCCTTGCTTATTTTAGACAATTCATTGCAATCTTCTACTTCATCATCGTCTGTTCCATCAAGAAGTTGGCTTCCAACTTTTGTAGCAATACCTAATACCACATGCTTGTAGAGAAAATATATAGTGGCACAATGATGATTGGGCTGGAATAATACTGATGGGCTTGTGGGCTGGATCACTTGTCACTTGAACTTGGCTAAATGGGCTGACTGGATTGTGATAAAAAACGTGTTTTGTTTAAAACCCCTTTTTGTTAATAAGAACAGATGCGCCAGATCTTGCCAAGTGTCACCTTTCACACCGTTGATGACTGACCTTCCAGCTGCTTGTATTTGTACTGGCTTCTAGGGTTTGGACGGCTGTATTATTCATTTTTTGATTCGCCTCCCCCTTTTTCTCTCTCAAACACTCTGTTCTCTTTGATTCATTAGTTCTTCGTTTCATTTTAGCACTCAACCAAAAGCCCTTTTGTAGATTGATTTTGTTACATCCCATAGTAGATCTTGAGTGGTTTCATATGGTTCAATCCTTGAGTGGATGTTCGATGTACATAGTGTGGGTTTGTTGTATGCGAAATCTTGGTGTGATTTCGCCTGAGTGCCATGAACTGTGAACTGTACTCTTTTGGATTCCAGCTAATATAGTGATTTCTTCCGGTGGCGGAAGCTCAAAAGGGGATTAGGGACTCTGGTTCCGAACCTCTTGCCTTAGGGCGAAAATATTGTGTTCTTGCATTTTTCTTTTATGTTTTCTTTCATTTTTCAGTATATTATTTCATATTTTTGTGAAATAAAACGGCTAACTTTTCTTGAACTTATGGTAATAGTGGTATCAGAGCTAGTTGACTGTGGTTCTTGGCGTTGGTGTTGGTAGATTCAATGGTTCTTGCACTGGTTCTGATGAACTTGTTATTTTTTGTGAAACCCTAACAAGGTTTCTTTGGTGAGTTCGTTCCATATCATTCGAGTTACATATATTCAGTAGCCTGTACTGTGAGATCTCTTTAACCGAGCCTTAAACTTTAGATTTGTGACTTCTCTCGGCAATACGTATGTCCAGAAACCTCTAGAGTTGTCTGGAATCTTGGGGTTGCCTTGACTTCAGTCATTGATCTAGGTTTCCTACATGATTCTTACATATATTTCTTACACTGTACATAGCACACTGTGATTTAGGTATATGTGAACTTATATGTGTTAACTTTAAGTAAGCTGCCTATTCTATAGTGAATCAATTTGCTAAGTTTACTTACTGAATGATTAGAAATATATATAACTTGTATTCTGCACGTTCCAATTTTGTCTACTGCGTATGATATTTGACTTCTTGCAAGTTATATATATTAGTTGAGTTGCAAGTAATCTGCAAATTGAGTTTTGATAATGTCAACTAAAGTTGAATTGGAGATTTTTAATGATAAAGGAGACTTTAGTCTCTGGCGCCAGAAAATGAGAGCCCTTTTACTTCAACAAAAATGTGCAAAAGCCATTGATGAAACATGGCCTGAGGATATGGAAGAAAATAAGAAAACTGAACTTGATGAGACAACATGGAGTTCTATATTTTTACATTTGTCTGACAATGTTTTGAGAGAAATTGGTGAGACGAAAACTGCTGCGGAGTTGTGGAAAAAATTGGAAGATACCTATTTGAATAAAACCATGCCTAATAAAGTGTATCTTCTAAAACAATTTTTTGATTTCAAATTGGATCCATCTCTTGATCTCAATGCAAACATTGATAGATTTAACAGATTATCCCGTGACCTAGCCGATTGTGATGAGAAACTCTCAAAAAATCAGTTGGCTGTGGTTTTGTTAAATTCAATAAGTGATAAGTACAAAGATGTTAAAAATGCTATTGAATATGGTAGGGAGACTCTAACTACTGATGTGATAATAAATGCATTAAGAAATAAAGATTTAGAGTTAAAATCTGAAAAAAGAGAATTCATTAGTGGTGAAAATTTGATGGTTAAATCCAAACCTAATTCAAAAACAAAGATGGCCAATTTTAATAAAAAATCAGGACACAAGAAGAAGGTAAACTTTAAAGATAAAATGAAAAATAAGACCAAGGGTAAAAAAATGTTTTTACTGCCTAGGTGAAGGTCATTTTATCAAAGATTGTTATAAGAGACTTAATGATTTGAAAAATAAGTCCAATAATAATGGAGGTGCTGCCTTGGCTTATAAAAATGAGTACAATATAGATGAAGTCTATGCTGCTATACATAGTTCGCCCAGTCAGGAGTGGATCCTTGACTCAGGTTGCACTTTTCATATGTGTCCTGAAAGAGAGTGGTTTAGTGAGTTTGAAAATGTAAATGGAGGTTAAGTGTTAATAGGTAATCACATGACTTGTCAGGTAAAAGGAATAGGATCTATTACCTTAAAGTTAGAAGGTAATAATGAATTAATCTTAGAAAAGACCAGGTATGTTCCTGACCTACAAAGAAATTTGATATCCTTAGGTGTCCTAGATGACCTAAACTACAATATTGTGATTAACAAGGGATACATTAAGATCTTGAGGGGCTCTCAATTAATTGCAGAAGCCCCCAAGAGACACGGACTTTACATTTTACACACTCAACTTTTTTGACTCTACATCAGCAGCAATTTCTACTCCCAATGATATGGCACAAAAGATTGGGCCATATAAGTGACAAAGGACTTCAGATTTTGAAAAAACAAGGTGCTTTTGGTAAAGATATAATTGAGAAACTCAGTTTTTGTGATCATTGCATACTAGGAAAGCAAAATAGATTACCATTTCTGCCTGGGATGCATAAATCTGCATCTATTTTTGAATATTTGCATGCTGATCTTTGGGGACCAGCTTCTGTGCCCACACATACTGGTCTCATATTTTTCCTTTTAATCATAGATGATTTTTCTAGGAAAAACTGGCTCTTTCTGCTTAAACATAAGTCTGACACTTTTAATGCTTTTAAAGAATGGAAAATCTTGAGTGAGAATCAAACAAATAAAAAGATTAAAGTGTTGAGGACTGATAATGGGCTTGAGTTTTGCAATTATGAATTTGATGAATCGTGTAAAGTGCATGGTATTCTAAGACACAGGACAGTGACACACACCCCACAACAAAATGGCTTGGCTGAAAGAATGAACCGAACTATTCTTGAGAGAGTTAGATGCATGTTATTAGGTTCTGGTCTTCCTAAGTTATTTTGGGGAGAAGCTACAAAAACTGCTAGTTATCTCATAAATAGAAGCCCCACTAGTGCTATACAATTAAAATCCCATTAAGAAGTTTGGACAGGAAAACCTATAGATTTGAGTAATCTAAAAATATTTGGGTGTGCAGCCTTTGCACATCAATCTGAAGGGAAACTTGAACCTAGGGCCCTGAAGTGTGTTTTTTTGGGCTATTGTGAAGGGGTGAAGGGGTATAGACTTTGGGTAAGAGAGACCAAAGGTTACAAGATCATTAGAAGTAGAAATGTGGTGTTTAATGAATCCGATCTGCCTTGTTTAAAATCTGAAAATAACATTACTAAATCTGGTCAAACTGAAAATGAAGGAAGAGAAACTGAAATTGAGGTGGAGCAAGTTAATAATGATAATCTACAACCTGATCAAAATGAATATAGTGAAATTGAGATTCAAAATAATGAAGAAACTGATCAAAATGAATCTGATTTTGAGGTTAACCAACCCTTAAATGATTATCAACTTGCTAGAGATAGAGAAAGGAGAGAAATAAGACCACATGTGAGAAAAATCAGCAGCTCCACTTTGACGGGTCTCATGATTGTACCCTTCCCTAAGATTTGAGTCCGGAACTTGAAGGTGTGGGAAATATACATGAGCGGTTCTCTTATGCTCATTTGGTTGTCTTTTGATGCAAGAGCACTTCAAACAAACAATTCCTTGCCCCTGTATAACATAATTCTTGACTCCTTTCAGACTCTCCTTGTAACTTTCCTCAGGGTATGATGTTTCACCAAATGCAATTTCGACAAGATCAGACTCTTGAATACCATTGTACCCATCTCCAAATAGCTGAGTGTTTGGTTTAGCAGTGATCTCAGTATCAGAATTCACAACATTCAAAGCATTGAGGGAAGGTGTTTCTCTCATTTTTACTTCTAATGTACACGAACTAGAGGTATCCCCCTCATTATCAACATAAGAGGTGGCTATAATGTCACTTTCTGCTTGCACCAATGGATGTACATTAGAAATCATTTGTCATCTCCGAAGATCTTTCTTTTTATCCCTAGAACTTTTTGTGTCAAGCATAGACTTGGATTTGGGTTTCGTGCTCTTTTGTTTCTTCAGCAATAGTCTTCTATTGTACAATAAGCGTTTTTGTGGATGCATAGGATCATGGGCCTCGTCACAGTGTCCATGAAGAGAACAATGATGGTATCGACACACTTTCATCAGTGAAATATTTTCAGGTTCAGTTTCCCCAGGAACAAGCTCCACACGCTTGGCAAACTTCGAGTCCTTGAGAGTGGAAGAACATGTTGCTCTATCAATATTTACATCCTGAGAAACTTGAGAATACTTTGAAGACCTTTTGGGCTTGAAACTTGTCTTCTTTATTAGAATTTTCACATTTCTAAGGTTCAATGCAGTCAACGAAGTTTGCATAGATCCAACACTGAGAGAACCCACATTCGATTGTGAAGAATGTGAACTACTTAGATCACTATCATCAAAGGAAATTTCAGAATTCTGGTGAAATTCCTGAAAATTCACCTTTTCACTTTGGAAGAACTTGTTGCCTGCATGTAATGTGGTGTTTCATCTGACACTTGGAGCGAAAATTTTGGAGGAGGTGTTACTACATCATCAGACATATTCATAAAAATCCGATCACCGGCTCTTGATCTAGCCCTTCTCCTGAATGTTTTTAGATTCCTAAAATTTTTCAGTGTCTTCTTGTTAGTTCTGCTCTTGATTTCGGTATCCCAGTATTAATAGGCAGTCCATTAACTTCCGATCCACGAGTTGAAGAAGTCAGTGAAAGGGTTTCATCACATTCACTCCCACACTGATGACACACATCATAGAAAACACCAAATCTTAGATATTGTCCAAAAGCTAGCTATTCTGTCTCAAGATTAGAATTCCTCCCAAGAACATAATTGTAAATAAGCACGAAAATATATAAAATCTTGAGAATGCCCACAAGGTGTTCTACTATTAAACTAATAAGCTATATACAATTACTACTGCTTCAAGGCATTAAAGTTTTTTTTCTTCAGATCATCATAGTTGGTTAATACCCAGAATCTAAAATAATGGAATTAATGCTTTATATACATGAAATTTCAAGAAGTTGAACTTACAGGAGAATTTTCTTTCTTTCCATCAGAATTGGTCGTGGCCTTCGTGTAATCTGGCGATGAATCACAAGACTCCATTAAACTAGCTTTTGCTGCAGGCTTAAATAATTTATAAATCAATCAGAAATCTCTTCAAGAAAATTCAACTGCCATCAAGGCCAAATAAGATTTTTACAGAAACAAGAAGAGGACAAATATTACATTACCAAAAAAAAAAAGCTACAAAAAATTTTAGGATAATATGACTGAAAATGCTATAGATTCGAAACTGGTTGGCGTTTGTTTTAAAAATTTGAGCAGTAAACAGCAGCTTACGTTTGAAAAATAGTTGAGTTTGAACTTGTACAAATTGGTACGTTTGACTTAGTGACCATTTCTTTCCGAGTTGACTCACTTTCTTTGCTCAAAGGATTTTTAATTGGGAATGAACTTAAACAAAATTATTGGATTTTTTCCATTAAACTTCTGAATTTGAAATCAAAGTGGGAGCCCTGTCTTGTGAAAAGACTCCCAACATTTTAGAAACATCTGCATCTACTGATCTTTCGTAATTGTCTAAATTCTAAACGCGTGGACCAAACTCTAATTTCTTCCCTGCTGTTTCCCGTCAATTACAACGCTGAATGCGATAGGAGAAATTTGTGTTGGAAAGTTTAGGTTAACTGTGACACTTGTTCACAGATAAATTGAGAAAACTAACTCGTAACTCTAGTCGATTGTCTTACAATTTTTAATTTATGTTGATTTTATCAAGTGTAAAAATACGAATAATTTTTTTATTTATGTTGATTTTATCATGAACGTCAAAAAACTATGCTCAAATATTCGTTAGATACGTAATTGAAAAATGCTTAATTTTTTTGTTTAATTGAATGTCTTTTTCAAATGATCGTAATGGTCTTATTTATATAATTATTATACAAGAAAATTTTAATTACACCATATAAAATCCTAGCTTAAAATATTAATGAAAACTACCATAATCAAACTTTGACTAAAGGAAAAAAAAAATTCTAAAACTATAGGATAATATTAAAATCATAAAATTATCAAAATAGTTGATAATTTTTAGACACATGTGTGGCCCTTAATTTTTTTTAAACTCTTTTTCAATCACATATTCACTTGTAAAATAATATTATACGTAAACTCAAAAATCTTCATTATTTTTAACCATACATTCTCTAATAAAATAGTATTTAAAAATACATTTTTGACCCAAAATGGAGCCCGAACTAGGGCTAAACAATTCACAATTGCATTGAAAATACTCTTAGAACCAACTTCTACAGTGAAATTTATAGAGTCAGGGGAGTAAAACAAAGATAAATGTGTTCATTGCTAACAGAGGTTTTAGCCCTTAATTCTCGACGCAAACATGGTATCAAGTTGGTGGGGTTAGTAACCCAAATGGTCAATGAACTTTGCAAAAAAATTTCACGGGATCACTAAACTTTAAAAATCACTTCATTCATCACTGAACTTTGCAAAAGATTTCCATGGAATCATTGAACTTTGCAAAAAATTTCCCTGGGGATCAATTATTCAATGATCTCCTAGAAAACTTTTTACAAAGTTTAGTGATGAATATAATGATTTTGAAAATTTAGCGACCTCGTGGGTGGAAACCTTTTACAAAATTCAATGACCCGTGAAAGCCTTTTTCAAAGTTCAGTGATGACTTGAGCGATTTTAAAATTCAGTGACACCGTGAAAACTTCTTGCAAAGTTCAGTGACCATTTAGATTATTAAATCGAGTTGGTATGATGGACACATCCATGTGGGAAGCGTACTCGTTACATTGTTTTGAATACTTATTAATTTTAATTATATTTTAATTGAGGTCACCTTGTCATGCTGCTAGCAATGGCTCAATTGGGCTACCAAGTAATTCTGATATCTTTAATTATGTTGAATTTCTGGAAGGTCGATTGGTCCTCTGTTCATACTTCTTTTCTTGTGGTGATATCGTCTATTTGGACCTTTTGGTACAATCTTCTCGATATATTTGACGGGATATAACAGATCATAATTGTTAATTTGTTATGATTGGAAAAGAAAACTAATAAGCAAATTTGAGTTTATTCTGCAAGGGTTAAATTGAAAAGCATTTTCTTGGATAAAAATTTTATTCTATGCCATTAAAAAAACGAAGAGTTACTTTCTTGGATAAAATTTATCCTATGTCCCTTGATCTATGAACATTTAAAATTTTTATTCGTTAAAAAAAGAATAAATATTGTTTACCTTATTAGAAATAATCATATTGTTAAACGATTGTACTACATGTACATAACAATTTATATAATAATTTACCAACAAATAATGTGATGAGATGTAATTAGATCAAAATCTCATCCAAAAAAAACTTTTCCACTCACATTTTAACACCTCATTGTTATATAATACATTATGTAAATAATTATGTAAAAGCCCAATTGGTCGAGGTGTATGATTTAGGCTAGTTGCAAGAAATTACAATAATCATGCTACATGTACATATTATTTTACATCATTTTTTATATTATGCCGCATGTCGGCATATGATTGGACAGTTTTTAAAAACAACACACTTTCCCGTGCCAGCACTTTTTTAATTTGTACACAATGTACACCAAGATGTCATCCATGAAATATACACTTAGCATAATTCAAATTCCAAACATATATCAAACTCAATCTTCTAATACAATTTGATGAAAAATCAATTTTATGCAAGTATATACGATAATACTCAAATTTTGAATCCATTCTATTGGGCACGTGATATTTGTATATTTTTTAATCAAGTCAAATTTTATTATAATTAATGAAGGTCTTGTAAATTCAATTGAGCAATACGACAACATATACATAAGCAGGTCCATACACCCGACGTGTAGTGATGTATTTTCATCCCTCGTGCTAACAAGACAATGTCCATCTATGATTTCATCCAAACCTTCGTTTCTTTACTTACGAACCACACACTCTGAGACGAAAAAAGAGTAAAAACAATTATAGAAATTTTGTTATAGAGAAAAAATGTAAGATACTTGTTCTTCTTTTCTTTTCTAGGATTTTTGGAGTTGATTGTGCCTGTTTGACACATTTTAATTTATTTTATGATTTACTATAAGATTATTTTTAACCACATTCACATAATAAAATATTCTACACTTTCTTCCAAAAACTTTTCCTACTTTTAATCACACATTTTCCTAAAACTCACTATTTAAAACTTTTTTTTCTCACAATAATGATTGTCGAACAAGTTCGGGATGGGTCAATTTGCGATATTTCATAGTGGCACAGACACAAACATTTTAATTTCAGAGTGCAAAAATCATGTGAAAAGATTTTTTAATCAAAATGCAGGTATTGAGTTAATATCCCAAACAAATCCTAAATCATTTTTTTCCCAAACTCGTCCTTCTCTCCCTCTCCTTCTCATTCTCCCTATTCCTCTCCTCTCTCTATCTCGACCTACCCCTTCCCTCATTGTTCCAACGTCGCACCCACCATCATCCAGCGTGGCACCACCATCTTCTCAACCTCTCTCTCCCCTTATTTTGATGGCTTCCAATGACAGTAACACCAGCACGGAACGATGCTTACTACTCGAAGCGGCAAAGCAGTAGCACCGCCATGAAAAATCTGGCTGCTAGCGGCAGTGCCTCACTATGGACAGCGCTACTAGGCACAGTGAGGCACCGCTACTACACAATGAGGCCTCGGTGCCTTTTTTTTTGTTTTTTTTTTTAAAACTTATCTATTGTGGGAGGTTTTTTTGTTGGTGATTTCAAATTAAATTTACTGCGATGGCTTGTTGGTAGCTGTGGTGGTGGTAGTGGTGAAAGTTGGCTAGGCTTTCAGTGGTGATGCAAGTCATGGTAATGTGGCGGTGCTAGTGGATTTGGCTGTTATGGGTTTTGTTGAATTTCGCCTATGGCAGGGGGCGATGATGGCGATGGTGATGGTGATGGTGATGGTTTTGTGTTTCTGTCGTTTTTGTTGTTGGTAGTGGTTGTCGGGATAGTGTGGTGGAGGCGGGGGTGGGATAATGTTTGTGACTGACTATTTGGTTGATCTGTGACCAGATATTGGTGGTGGATCGAATCGGGGGTGGAATGTTTGATGTATGTGACCAAACTATTTGGTTTTGTTTTTGTTGGTGGTAGTGGTAGTGGTGTTAGCTTTGGCAGTGAGGTTAGGCGTTGATTGTGGTCCCAATTTTGGGCTACAATAGTGGTGGTGAGGTTACGGTGGTGTGGTGCAAGCGATGGTTGGGTGGTGGTGAATTGTGATCAAGATTGGTATTGGATTAGAGCCGGTGGTAAGGGTGTTTGGTGCATGTGACCAACTATTTGGACTAATTATTAATCTGTGACCAATAAACTTGAAAATATGTGATCCATAAATAAACTGTAACCTATAATTTGAATAATCTGTGACCTCGAAATAATTTGTAACCTATAAAAATTTTTATTAATAAATCTGTAACCTATAATTATAAATTTGTGACCATTAATCGTATAACCGTGACTTTATTATATTTATTTAATAAATATTTTTAATTAATTAAATATATATTTGAATTTTGAATATTCAAACTATCTACCTGACTTTTGAATTGGTGTAAATATTACACCTTGATTATGAATTTTTCCCTATTTCATATTCTAACTTGGCCCATAAGGATTGGGCTCATAGAACAAGACATTCCGCTGGAATTGTTGGAAATCCATTTATTAAGTTTTCGACGTACCTTTAACCCCCATTTGGTGAAAATTAAAATCAAAATTTTAAGTTAAGACAAAAATAATAATGAATTTTAATAATATATTTTATGAGATCCACAAGTTTTTATTCATACATTTCATCAAATTTTATCAAGATCTACTAAAAATTGTATTTTAATCTCTACAAACTGCTAGAATTTTCTATGGGTTGATATACAAATCCTGTTAGGTGGATAGAGCTAGTAATCGAGCTGAGTAGCTCACCGGCTTTGCTCGAAAGAGCTCGATCCATGGGCGGGTCGAATTCGTTTTGAAATGAAGCCGAGCACGAGCCAAGGCGAGCCCACGTACTAACTTTTTCAATTATAAAATAAAGTGATTGTTTGGCCACTTTTAAAGGTTTGTGACCCTTTTTTAATGGTCTCTAAAATTTAATATTTTTTTTCTTGTATAAATACGTCAAAACTTCACCAGTTTTCTCACAACAAATTCAACAATCTCTCTACTATTTTTTTATTATTCAATTTCTTCTACAAGTTTTCTATTCTATGCAATTATGTTACAATTCACATACACATACAGTCATTATTATATAATTTACATACATTCTATAAGTTTAATTACATTCAATTCTACTACATACATTCTTTCAATTCTATTATCTATACTATTCATTATCCAATTTATACATTTCATCTTTATTCATAATGCACATGGATCCTCGTAATTTTCATGGAAGGCTTGTTTAGTGGCCAATCGCCTATGACACCACAATCTCAATTTTCCAATCAATTTGTTGGTTTCAATGACGTCCCGATTCCCAATGATTAGCCGGGAATGTGCAGCAATGACGATACTTATGGGAGTAATAATTCAATTGATTTGGATGATATCGATGAAGATACTGATGAGACCGAACTACAAATTCCCGATTCAAGAGAAAAGAGAAAGGGTCAAAAGTTGATAAGTGTTGGGAACACTTTAAATTGATTACATCGGGTTGTATCATCAGCAGAGTCCTAGAGTGTAATGCAATGTGCAAATACTACCAAGCACAATTGGCACTGTAGAAGGGTATGGATGCCATCCACCTCAACCGTCAATACGCCAAATGTACAGTCAAACATGGACTTCTTGGTGGATCTTAGACACAAATAGCGTTGGATACTTCATCTACCGATGGCCATTATTTCATAATCTAAACTAGTCAAGTATGTTTCTTTTATCTTATACTTTCCACTAGCATATCTACAAATATTTACTTCCTTTTTATCACTATAACTATTTGGTTTGGAATATAAAATCCTTCCCATCCTAGTACACATCTATCTGTTTCTATTATTTTATATTCATTGTCTAAAGGTAATTCTAATGGTGGTAAATTTCTAACCTCTTTTATCATTTTTTACTAGTTCTTTGTCTGATTGATTAAAGTATTTTTGTCATTTGCTAAACAATTTACAATACAATAGTCCTACTTTCTTTCTTAAATCTTTAATAAAATATCTAGCATAATTCAAAATTCATAAAAAGGCTTGTAATTTTTTAGTTTCTTATATCTTATCTGATTACAATTGTATGTACTATATGTGGTTGAAGCTTGATTTTTCCTTCTCCTAAAAATATTCTTAAAAATTCAATTTTTTTATTTATTTTCATTATTTTACTTAAACCATTTTCTATGAATTTATTTAAAACTATTTCTAAATGCTTCATATATTCCTTATGATTTTTACTATGTACCAAAATATCGTCTATATATACACAAATAAATGGAAAAAAAATTAAAAATGCTATCCATTTTCTTTGAAAAGTAGAGGATGCATTTTTTAATCTAAAAGGCATGACTAGTCATTCAAAATGTCCTAGTGGTATAGTAAAAGCTTTCCAAATAATAGAATTTTTCGCCATTTTTATTTGTCAAAATCCATATTTACAGTCAAATTTTGAAAATATTTTAACTATTTTGTATTTTATTTATTAATATGTTCTTATCTGGTAACTTATATCCATCTTCTATAGTAATATCATTTAATCTTTTATAATTTATAATTATTCTTTTTTTCCTTTTTTAATTTCATTATGATTTGTAATAATGAAAGTTTCCGATCTGTGTTGGCTATTGGATGCTCCTATCACTTTTAAATCTAACAATTTTTTAATCTGTGTGTTAAAGTCTTCTATGTCTTGAATTTATATTTAATTTCTGTTGTTCTAGTTTTATATTTTCGTTTATGGCGTCTGATTTAGCTTCTATTTTATTTTTATCCCAATGTTTTATAGGGTGTTCTTCGATTATCTATAATTCTAAAATTTTATCTATACTATCTACCTTAGATGATATTTTATTAAATATTATCAATTCTTTAGTTCTTGGCATGATATCAGTCTTTAAGGTTTCTAGAGAAAAATGATTTAAATGTTCAAAGCTTTCTAAATTATCTAGATAGCTAAAAAGTTTTCATCACGTTATTTTAGTTTTACTAGCAGTAAGCACGTGCATTACACATCTTATGTATGGAAGATTTTCAAAATAAAAAATTACTCATTTTGTTTGTAACATAAACTTTTTTACCTTAAAAGGTAAAAATAAAAAAGTATCATATTTAAACACTTTTAGAAACAAAAAAAATTACGTATTAATCGTGCTCGTCATATTAATCCATATATAAATATGGAAGGGGTAAGTAACTCCTGATTATTATGAGTAATTAGTAAAGTTTTTAGGATTAATGGATAATTCTTTCCATCTTTGATTCTTTTCCTTCTAACTGTTGATCACATTTAAGCAAAAAAAAAAAAATCAGTATATGTATTATAATTATAACATAATTAAATAAGTTGATTTTAAGTGAAGCTCACTTATATAAATAATATATAATATAATATAATATACATAAATGTACATATGAAATAATGTTATCCTACATATATAAAAGAGCGAAACTTTGCTGAACACGTGTCGCAATTTCATATCGTCTTCCCTTTTCGTTTCTTTTTTCTTTTTCTTTTTTTTTTATTTCATCCCACGCTATCGGCCATACCTCTTTCCTTCTCCATTTCTTTCTCCATTTTCCCACGTTATCATCATACATCTTTACTTCTCCTCCATTTCTCCAACACAATCATCCATTTCACACAAGAATACATGATTTCTGCATGGATCTACCTGATTCATCCCTCTCATTCTCTACCCTAATTGTAAACTTTCTCTGACATTCATCAAAATTTTAGCCGTCTCATTTACCTACTTCAAGGTAATGATTTTACGAAATGGGTGTAATCTTGAACTCATACGACCCATTCCTTTCTTTAATTCTTAAGTCTGATCATTTCTATTTTCTAAGTCCATCCATATCATTTAGTTGCTCATTTGTCTTTAATGGTGATTTTTCTTAAGTTTTCATTTGTTGCAACACGTGAACAAACTCCTTCACAGTTATACAACTCAAGACGAGCAATTGAATCTCTCTAATTTGTATGTAAGTATGTTTATTTGATTTTTTTCTTTTGAATTAATCTTCATTTTTGTTAAGTTTTCATTTGATTACTGTTTATACGAGCGTGTCATTAATTTTGTTTCAACATAACTTCCAGATGATGGTGAATCAACTGATGGGAATAGTGATGAAGTAATTAGTAGGATACCAGGTCTGTGCTCTTTTCCCACTTCATTTTAAATTTTCTTTTTCTGTATATTTCATTTTTCATTTGTGATAAAAAGAAAAAAAGAAAAAGAAAGGGAGACCAAAGCTCTGTGCGTATAGCTCCGTGCAGTGCAGGGAGCAAAAAAGCTTTGTGCAAACCTGTTGCATGGCGGAGAATAAAAACATTTTTTAACAAAAAGAAAAAAATAATAATGATAATAATAATAAAAACATCTTTTTAGGCAAAAAAAAAAAAA
>NW_019235218.1:120822-157760 GCF_002742605.1 Olea europaea var. sylvestris
AAGACATGGATGCTTGTTGTGCTTCTAGAAGAGGTATGAGATTCTTTATGGACTAGGCTTTTGCTTATGCTGGTAGTTTTTACAGAATGGATGCTATGTCTATGCCTAGTAATTTTTATGGCATATATGTTTTGGCACTTCAAAGTTTTAGAGGCATGCTTCCTTTGATGTATTTTATTTTAGTAGAGGACATTTGCATCCTAGATTTTGTAGGTTGGACTTATTTTACCATATTAAATTTATACTGAAAATTTACCTTCGTTTTTAGCCAGAAAATGTTTACTATTTTGACGATTACCATATTAAATCGGGATGTTTAAGCTTATCTAGAATTTTGATGATTAATAGAAGGAACATGGTTTATATAATCGAATGAAATGCAATTTGAAGAATCATTTCCAGTTTTGAACTCAATTTCACGGACAACCAGGTCCGTGCGCGCACGGAGCAAAAATATAGTTGTGGAATTTGTCAAAACATTCGAAGAATCTTTTCCTATTTTGAACTCAATTTCATGAATAATTGTCCTCTCTTGAAGCATTTAATTATGTCAACTAGCAATGAGAAAGACAAGAAAATTCACCTTTCAAAACATTTTTTTAAACACAGAAAATAAATAAATTGTGTGGCTAAAGCAGCTCCGTGTCGCACAGAGCTGCTGCACGAAGTAGCAGCCCCGTGTGACATGAGTTGCCGAGCTCCGTATGAAGGGACTCCCCTAACTTTTTTAATTTTTTTTAATTTTTTAGTAGTGTCTCTTATTATTTTAATTTTAATTTTTTTTACTATTATAATGGGTAAGCTAAAAACTAAAAAATATAGATTATGGGCATCAAGTTTGATGCCCTAACCTACAGTCTCATTTTTTTTTTATTTTACTATTATAAGAACTATATCAAGGGTTGTTTGACAAAGCTTGTGATAAGACTTTAGCAAATTTTAATAAACGTTGATAAAATATATGGTTGAAAATTTGATAAAAATTGTTAGTCCCATAAATAGTATGATAAAATTAGTTTTTGACTTTGATTCAACTTTTCAAGATATCTCAAACAAGAGCAAATATAACATTTTATGATAAAGATTGTCTGAAAACAAATGCAATCGCTTATAAAGAAATTAAGTAGATTTCCCTCTTGGGTCTTTAATAAGTCCCTAATAGAATTTTGAATCTATTGTTATCACAATAACAAGTAATATTACAACATAACACAATATCAAGTACATATACTTGGAATCGAATCAAAGCTCATGAGATATATCCTTTTTCATTATGATTGTCTTGTCTTATCTAGGACCGATCCAGATGGCCATGCACAAAAGCATGAATGTTATGCCCATGTTTGATAGTGATTAAAATCTAGATTCTAGTCCAGTCAAAATCAATAATTAATATTAGCCACATATTTCATGAAATCCGCAATATTTTAACTACTATTTCATCAAATTTTATCACAATTTATTGAAAATTTGATTTTAATTCTCACCAAACAAGGATCATATTTTGTTTTGATAGTTGGTTCTTTTGATAAAAATGAATTTTTGGATAATGTATTGATGGAAAATGTGCGGTTAAAAAATGAGAAAAAATTTTGGATTTGCGTGTAATAATATTTTATTAAAAAAATATATGGTTAAAATGATATCAAAACACTGCTTAAGAATGAAAATCAAATAGGGGTTATATGGGCTCAAACATGTTTTTGGCTCCATTTGGTGCTATTTTATTTATGTCAAGCCCTAAGGAAAATAAAATATTATATCCTTCATCACACACCAAAATTCTTTTGTGTAGCTAGTCAAACTCGACTCCAAATTAAACATGTCAAATACGACTTTGAATTGAGAATCGGAATCAAACTAGATGACTTTTATATCAATTTTGGACTAAAATTGGACGTGTTTATTCACTTAAAAAATATAATATTAAAGTGCTCGAATAAATTATTCATTTATACAAATATTAAATTTCAAATTTCTAAAAATGTGTACTTATTAAATTTGTGATGAAATTATAAGAAAACATACGAAGATTTGCATGGAAGAAATAAAGCATGAGAAAAGGAAATGAAGCTCACATTAATATGTTTGAATAACTTTTTAAGTACAAATCAAGCATCTGCTGAATAGTAGTTTAATGCCATGAAAAAGATCACTAGGTATGGAATGGTTATTGAAAGATGGGAATGGTTCTTAATTAATTAGTAATTACTCATGGGATTCCACCACCTCCTATTCCGCCACCAGCTCCTGCACCAAATCCACTACCGGATCCTCCACCCAATCCGCCTCCACCACCGCCTCCGCCACCAAAACCTCCTCCTCCACCTTGGGCACCATTTCCAAACCCACCACCAAACCCTCCTCCAGAACCAGAACCACCCCCTGTTCCTCCACCTCCACCTCCACCTCCTCCAAACCCTCCACCTCCTCCATGAGAACCACTTCCCATCCCACCACCAAATCCTGCTCCATAACCAGAACCAGAACCACTACCACCTATTCCTCCACCACCACCTCCCCCTCCACCAAACCCTCCACCTCCTCCTTGAGCACCACCTCCAATCCCACCACCCATTCCTCCTCCAGAACCAAAACCACCTTCTGTTCCTCCACCTCCACCAAAGCCTCCACCACCACCTCCACCAAGCCCTCCTAGATCCCAATGACCAAGGGAGAAATTTTTATCTCCATCTAAAGAACCTTCTGAGCCAACAAGCTTTCTTGCAGTGGTGGTGCAAATAAGAACACCAAGGAGAACCAAGAGAACAAATTTGGAAGTCATCTCAATTTGTAAGTAAAAGATAGGAATTCAATCTTGATTGATAACAACTTAGGACACGTGAAAGGGTTATATAATGCTAGAATATCAATTATTTGCAATAAAGTTTAATGCTTGAATTAATGTGTATTAATGAAAGTCTCATAACTTGACGGTTATTGTATTAGTAACTAGAAATTTAAATTTTTGTGTTTAGTTATTAATAGGTGCATTAGTAGATTAATTTCTGAATTAATGGATGTTTTAATTTCTTTTCCTTTTATCATGTTTTATTTTTTTTAAATTACCTAACATTTATTTTTTCAGTTTCATTCCGAGTTCATCATAATCTCTCTCCCCCTCCCTCGGGGGAGAGAGAGAGAGATGAGGCAAGTGTTATTTAGCAACGTAAAGTAATCCCGAGTCAAGTATCAATAATATTTAAAGGTATAAGCAAGAAATGAAATTTTATTTTATGGCCAAGTGAGTTGTTCAGCAGAAAAGTTTTGCTTATTTTTGCACTTGCAATAGAGTTTGGCGTAAATTCTCTCTGAATTTCGAATAAGAACTAACGTGTCCTATCATGAAAATTATACTTTCGTGTATGGATTGACAAATAACTATATATGTATTGTTGAGTTTATAACTCAAAAATTGAATTTTATTTATGAAATGGAATTTTGAATACATAGTCACCAAAGCCACAATCTATTATATCCACTCAAATGAGATTTTCTCGCTCCACTAAATACATACACTGGTTGTATCTATACACAGGAGCGGGGCTATATAAAGTCCAGTGCGGGCATCGGCATGCACTTTGAACTTGACACAGGAAACTCCAGTGTGCCTGCACTGGACCAAGAAGAGAAGACGAAGAAGAAGAAGAGGGAAGAAAGAAGAAGAAAAAGTGTGTCTGCACGCACTGGCGGAGGAAGAAGAGTTACAGTTGCCGACAGGGAAGAAAGGAAGGAGGAAAAAGAGTTACACTTACAGTTGCCGACAGGGAAGAAGAAGGGAAGGAGGAAGAAGAGTTTAGTTGGGCCAATTTTTTAATTTTTTAGATTTTGGGCCTTCTCTTTAGTTAGGCTTTTTGAGGAAAAAAAAAACAATAGGCCCTTGAAAAATCATATGCAAAGTTTTTTGGAAGTAAAAAAAATTCTATGTAAAATTAAAAAGTGACACAGTGTCACTTTTTTCGCCGAAAAAAAAAAAAAGAAAAAAGAAAAAGAAGAAGAAGAAAAGGTGACACCAACTCAAAAAAAAAAAAAAATGACAGACACTAAAAAAAGGTAAATTCTACAAATTCAAAAAAAAGGTTACGGAAATTTAAAAAAGTGACGGACACTCAAAAAAAATAGATTCTACAAATTCAAAAAAGTGACACACTAAAAAAGTAACAGAAATTCAAAAAAGTAACAGACGCTAAAAAATAAATTCTACAAATTCAAAAGAGTGGCAAAAATTCGAAAAAGTAACAGAAATTAAAAAAAAAAGTGACGAACACTAAAAGATTTACTTAAAACAAGTGACAAATGCTAAAAAAAGTGATTACATTCTCCCTTCCTAGCAACAAAACTGACTAACATCTAACTGCAGCCAGACTAAGAAACTTTAAATTGAAATAATGGATTGTGTCTTCTTTTGCGATGCTTCTGGATATCACTTATAATTGGTGGCCAATATACAAGAGAGAGTGAATTAACATCAAAAGAGGATTTCACGAACTGTCTCTAGCAACATGTCCATAGAGAGCTCCTCATTATCAATTTTGTTTTTTTAAAAGGCACGAATGCAACAGCAGTATCACTAGCAACTGGCTGGCTATTTCTTGTTATTTCCTGCCATTTCTGCAGTAGCATCAGTGCATCACCAACATTTGCAAACCTATTTAGTCAACCTGTGACAAAAAGTGTCAAGTACATGGTCTTTAAGGGGAAAAAAGAGTATAGAAAATGTTAAAGATAAGTTTAGTGTCTCTTTAAACTTTCAAGTAAAAAGGATTGAAAAGTAAAACTCAGCCAACCCAACAATGGCTTCGGGAGAAAAACAACTACCACATTACAAACTAATTTTGGTTCTTTTTGTCCACATAATTTAACTAAGGGCGACTTCCAAAAATATCTCTAAAATTAATGATCTTTCGAAAAATCATATAAAAGGTATTTTGGAAGTAAAAAGTAAAGTGTAAAATTAAGTGTCACTTTTGTTATTTTTTTAAAAATGACACAATGTCGATTTTTAAAGTTAAGTTGAACTTTTTAATAAAAAAGTAGCATGGTCAATTTGTCCCTAAAACTAAAAAGAGTGACTAAAAAAGTGACAAAACGATAAACACATATTCTATTGCTATTTCTATAATGAAGAAATAATTTAGGTTCTTTTTTCCTCGGACCCACTCCCAACGCCAATTTAGACTATAGGTCTCTTTCTGACTTTTTCAGCATAAGAGGTCTTTTCTCTTTGCTTTTTTAGCGCATCCAGGGCCCCGGCGCCCAGCTCAGCTGGAGAGGCCTAGCCTGATCTGAGAAGTGCTAATTCGCAATTCCCTAAGAGGGGCCGATAAGGCTGCTAACCCTAGTAAGAACCTTCTTGGAGACAAGTTACCTTTAGATCTGTTGGTTTATAAGGTCTTTTAACGGGCTAATATAGGGCTTAGAAAACTAAACCATATCCACCTAAAATCCATGTAGAAAAATGATTAACACAAATTCTGAAGAATATTTCTACACATTCCACACATTTTTTTTTTTTTTATCATAAATCTAGTAAAGCATTATGCATTTGTAATGGAAATTTTACAAGAAAACAGAGCATGGGATAACCAGGGCCACGGAAATATAAAATTCCAAGTTCCAAAAAGAAGATTCAATCAAGAACACAAAGGGAACTTTCTTGAATCCATTAAATCCATTCCTTCCCATTAACAAAGAATTACAGAAGGTGCCATCAAAAGAGTGCCCATTTTCATATAAAAATAAGATTCAAATTCGGTTCAAGAGGAGTAACTAAATTAAAATCCTAAGAGAATCATATTAAACCATGAGATAATATTTCATTGTTCATAAATTCAGATTCAAACTCAATTATATTTTTTATGCCAGTTCGTATTAGAATTTAAAACCTTGGATCTTTAACATCTAATAATATGAGGAAATTTAGGTATAAAATGAAATAAATTTCTCTTTGATATCTGAACTTTACATATGCAAACTCGAAAATAAATTCTTAGTGATTTTACCTATTCGCGGTTGATTGAGAATTTGATCTGTGAAATTTGTTCTTTGATGTTTAAGAACTGGAGTTTTGTATCCGCAAAAGGCCCGTATGTATAAATTTGGAAAGGGCAATTTAGAGGGTTTTAGAAAAGGAACGTATTTTCTACTCTATGAATAATGCATTCCATTTTTCAATTTGCTTAGTTTTAGGCAGTAACCGGCCTAATTTACCCAATAGTTTTCCGGCAAATTTCAATCCAAGCCAAACGTCACTTCATAATTCACCTAACATACTCACTCATTTTATTATTTAGGTTTAACTGTTGCCATTGTTTGCCACATTTAAGCTCAACTTCATTCACAATTCACCTAACACTCACTCATTCTTTAATTTAAATTCAGCTGTTGCCATTGTTTTCAGCGACTCTCCTCTCACAAGTCACGACTTCATCTTTGCTGCTCAAGATCGTCAATGTTTTGGCATTATTATTTACTTTTTGAATAATTTGTACATATTGGTGAATGGATCTTATTAGACAGCTTTTATTTGTATTTTTTAATTGGACTATGTTATTTTGTAAAAATTAAAATTGAACTATCATTCATTAAATTAATATAGTGTTGTTATAAATGTTAAAAAATTTAATTATGGTATGGAACCTAAGAAATCAAATCGAACCGAACCAACTCGAAACAAAGAGCCGAACTATTTCGGTTCTATAATTAAATTTGGACCTGACGATTTCACTTACTGAATATCTAAAAAATCTGATTCAATTCGATTTGAACCGAACCATGTCCAACTCTAATTTAGATCAACTTTAGATGATTTTTCATTTATGGAAATGGAAGGCTAATTCTCAATGATTGAAAATTTGAAGCGTATTATAAAGAGTTCGCTGAGTTCGATTGGAGTGGGACCATTTGCTCTATTTATAGACATTAACAATCAAATTGATCACCAATGTCGCATCAGCTATAATGTTGACCTCGAAGTATGGCCCACCCCCCAAACTTGAGGATTTTGATTGGTGTTTGATGTCAACCATGTAGGTTATCATGCTAATTAGGTTGTATATATAGCCTAGGTTATTATTTCCTATCACCTAGACAATCATTGCTTATTTTTTATTTGTGGAGGATGAGTTACTAATGTTAGGACTAGCCCTGAAAATTTAGAGGTCCTACGCGACAAATTATTACGAGGCCCTCCAACATAATATTTTTAGAGGTGCAACAATATTTAAATAGAATAAAGTAACAATATTTTAATAAAATAATGTTACTTGTACATAAGTAGTTATATAATTATTTATATACCGATGAGCTATCAAAGAAATTGTAGAGAAGTTTTTTTTTCTTTTTTCTTGTTGAAGAAATTCTGATACGATTATATCTCACCTAAGGCTAAACAAAACTCCCGAACCGAACCGACCGAACCGAACCAAACACGACGGTTCTTCTTAAGTTAAATATCCAAATGGGTGTCCGAATCAAGAACTGAAGGGTACGATTCGATTCTTGGTTCTAGACCAAGAACCGAAGAACCGAATTTTCCTAATTTTTTATTTTTTTATATTGAATAAATTAAATTATTTTAATTTTTTCTAAATCTAATTTTTTGGCCCAATTATTTGTTTCATTTTTTATTTTTTTTAACCCAACATCAAGTATTCAAGCCCATTTTATTCTTCCATTTTTAGCCCATTTTTATCCCAACTCTAAATCTCTAATGTCCAACCCACTACATCCAAGTATCCAACACAAAATAAACTACATAGTACACTACATACGGTCCCACCTCTTTTTAGTACTAGTATCTACTTTTTGGTATATGTATACATTGGTAAATTAATGTTATTGGACAACTTATTATTTATATGTTTTTTAATGGGACTTCGTTAATTTGTAAAAGCTATGATTCAACATGTTATTAGTTGTATTTATGTGGTGTTGTAAATGTTAAAAAATGTTCCATAATTAAATTTGGACCCAACGGTTCCAATTACTAAGTACCCGAAAATTTCGGGTTCGATTCGGCTCTTCATGTCCAGCCCTAATCTCACCACATCTTGTGTATGTAAATCATTATGTAAATCTATTATGTAATATAGAACAACCGATTTAAATATTTAAATAATTAATACTTTTATATTAAAAAAAAAGACTTTATCCAATTCAAAGTAACTTGTATATATATAGTTACAAAGGAGAGAAAAAAAAAACGAAATTGCAAAACCATAATTCCAAACAATCTCTGGGTGCAATAAAATTAAAAGAAAGTAACCCAAGCAAAATACCATTGAGGAGTAATTATACAAACATCAGACAAAGAAAGTGGATCTCATTGTGATATAAACTATCCTTCTGACAAAATGCAATTAATTAATTACCTTTCTTTTTACTATTTGTAACTCCAATAATAAATATAAATCAATTGAGATTTAACAAATTGATCATTGCATCAAAAACTATCATCCTAGGTCATGTTACCTAATTATTTACATGAATATGCTCCCACAAATGACTTATTTATGAAAGTTTTTTTGGATTAGAAAATATCTTTCTTTATAAATATTAAGACATCTTAGCAATCTGTTATGTTTGGTGTTTACAAATGAATTAGTTATTCTCTTCATCCCACAAAATAGGCCTGGATATTTTAACAAGAATTGAACCTCCCAAACCAGAACAAGAGGTTTTGGTTCGATTTAAAAAATAAATTAATTAATTAATTTGGAACTGGAACTGGAACTGATAACGATTGGGTTCGAATTGATTCTTAGTTCCTGAACGAGAACTATGAGTACCCAAATGGAATCGATTTTTAAGATAATTTTTTGTTTACAATTTATATGTTGGGTAAAAAAAATGCAAAACCTATAAACCCTAATTTAGATAGTAATTAGTCTAAAACTCTAAACCCAGGAAATCAAGACTGGCTCTTACTCTTTTACCTTTCACCTTACATTACATTGTTGCATTTCAGATGTTAATACATGTTAATCTTTGCAATTTCGACTTTCTATGAATCAAAAAGTTCGAGCTAGATTATGATGTAAGTTGATGAATCAAAACATTAATTCTTTACAATTCGAGCCTTTTACTTTCTTGCATTGTTTACAACTTAAGTGATTTTTTCATTTTTTTAATAATGCATAGGAATTGAACTTGATAAATTCATAGCTTGGATAGTGTATATTTTTTATTATCTCGAGTTTGTGATTCTTTTTTTCTTTTTGATCAAACAGAGCAAGTTCACTATGTGGACTGCAATTTTTTGATACTTTATAGTTATGTATCTAATTAATATTTTTTTTATCAGTTCGTTTTAATAATACAAGAATTTAAGAAGTGTTCATAATTAAACTATAAGTTCTAGCATGTTCCACTTATGGATCGAATAAGATTTATTAAGAAAAATAAGTTCTTTTCAAATTGTAATTTAATTTTGATATTTTAGTTCTCTTCTTTCGTGGTTTGTAGTCTCTACTATTTTGCTTAATGAAAAATTTTTAGCTGAATTTTCTACCTTGCACAAATATTATCGTGTAGTAGCATATCGGGTATACATATACCTAAAGGGTATATGGGAAAATGTTTATTTAATGTACATAAAAAAAAATTTATTGGTAGAATCGAACCCAAATCAAAACCATCTACTCCGGTTTAGATTTGGTTCCAATAATTACAAGAACCTGAATGGTTCCAATTACTGAATACTCGAAGTATAATGGGTGATTTCATGTATTGATACTCAGACCGACCCACCCGATGCCTAGGCATACCACAAAGATAGGCTTGTTTCATTTTAACATAGATTTGAAATTGTAATTAATATAATTAAAAATATAAATTTTTTCTAATATACCCCTAAATTAAATAATAGTTTAGTATGAATAGCTCTTATTTGTTGATAACAAAGCACAATAAAGACAAGCATATTAAAAAATTAAATTAAAAAATTATACTCTCAACAAAGAAATTGACTAATAATTTGAGACAAACAAAAAAGTAAAGCAAGTCTATCTCTAAAGGAAGAATGATGGAGCGTTGACCGAAATGGGCACAAAATAAGTTTCGAAATTTTTTATTCTGTCCAAAAAAAGAGGGGAATGTACATTTGCAAAAAGAAAATATAAATTTCTATACATAAAATTTTGATACGACAGTGGGTCCACACATACATTGCTTTGCATTAAGCTAAAAAAAATAAAAGAAAAACGAAAAAGACGGACTATTTCAATGATGGCCCTCCATAGATTCACGATCCCATTTTTTTTCCATGAGATGGATTAAAAAAACCGATGTAAGGTAAGATTAGTGACTTGATTGTCTTCTATTAATTTATTAAAGATAAGAAGCCAGATTGATAATTAGAGGGAAGTTCAATGACCAAAATCGAAATTAACCCCCTTATAGTGAACCAAAATAGCTATAAAATTGAAATAATCAATCATACATTAAAGAAAGGAATAATGTTATCTAGCACAAGTAGTGTTAGAACATCTGTTTAGATGACTATATATACTTTATAGATTCAATTACATGAATCATGTGACTTAGCATTTAAATCAATCTATCATTTAATGTCATATAATTGCCACATATATTGGTGCTTAACATTAGTGATGATGAATAACATTTCTCTACATCTATTACAATAGAGAGACATAATTAATGGTGGCGATAGTTGGGTTGAGACGGCCATTACAGTATGTCGACCTTGCCTAAAGGTAATAAGAGGTTAAGAGCCACCAAAAATTCGACCCAACCTAGAACTTTAGCAAGCCAAATGGGCTCTTTATGCAACCCAATGTGCTCGGCTCAACTCAATTGATACCGCTAGATATAAGAGTTATCCATGTCATGTACTTTCTTGCACAGAATTCTGTTGCATTGAGACCTCTGATTGTGAGATGCAAATTCATCTGCTAAACTACTTTATCTCATAACATTACAACACAACAATAAGATGAACACAAAGATAAGAATTTAATTTGATAGAGAAATTGGAGTTTTTATTCAACAACTATAATGGAGAGAAAATGCAATAATTGTGTTCCTATACAATAACTCTTAACTTTCAATAATTATCTAATTGTAAAGAAAAGTGTACTATTGATAGGGATACATGTCAAGCTCTAATAATAGCTCAAAAGATGGAAACTACATCAAATGCATGTAAAATGAAAAAGGAGAAAAAAAAATTTGATGGTTCGTAGCTCGAGCACTAGCCTCGTACCTGGCGAACGTCAGTAGTGCTACTCAAGCGGTCCTTTAGGGGTAGTTGAGCAAATGGCTCTCTGCTCCAAAATTCGTCCCACCGCTTGAGTAGTGGGCAGGGGCAGGTTAGAGCCATGTCACCTAATCTTCTTCTTGTACCTTATTTTGTTATCTTCAAGCCCAATACTTCAAATCATGCAACCCCTGATCTAATTTTGAATCATAAAACCCAACAATCTTCACCTCGACACATATTCCACTACTATGATCATGTCTCCAAAATTAACCCACCTGGAGAAAAAAATCAAATTGTAAAGAATGAACTGAACTCTTCAACAATAACTAAACTAACTTATCCAAAAAACTAAAAATAGTCTACCTCTTCCACAATTCCAACTATGATACTTGAATCCAAGAACTGCTCCATAAAATTACTTTGGGTTCAACCCAAAAAATTAAATAATGATTTTAAAATCGGCCAAACAGGGCCAAAACATACCTTGAAACATAATCTAAACTAAATGCTTTTTGTAGAAACTAGAAAGCCCCTTGCTAGTTTGAACATCTGCAAATACGCTTAAAGCATTTGCAACAAAATTAGTTTTCTTGTACCGTTCTTCAAGGGATCTATCCATAGCAATTACATAAGATGACACTATAGGTGATGGTGGTAAATCGGCATTACCAATATCCACTGAACCCGACTGAGTTGTAGTCTTCAATACGGACCTTAAACTAAATCCCAACGATACAATACCAGACTGAATAGCCACCACGGTACTAAACCTTTGCTGATTAATCTTCATAGATTTTGCATGACCTTGCAAGATGTATAAATGAGAACTATTCTATCTCTCCAATAGAACCCGTGCACCCTTACAAACCTTCAAAGCTCCATTTCCACCAAATAACTTATAACCCTTTCAATCAAAAGTAACTAATGACATTGATTTTTCTTCAAATCTAAAATATGTTGAACCTGACCAAGTGTTTTAGCTATCCCATTCAACAACTTCAATTTGACTTTACCAATTCCAGCTACACGACAAAGTGGTTGTTCAAAATTGTTTCATATGTTACAAACAGATCCCAATTGAGACATATATGAAAAGCACAATCTAGAATCCAATCCTCTTTAAGATTGGAGTTGCTGTTAAAAATAGCCAATACATATCCATCACTCAAATAATCCTCTACGACATTAGCTTCACTTGAAGTTTCTGATTCCTTCCCTTTTGATTTGTAGCCAAATTTACTTTTTCTGCAACTTGTTACAATTCCTCTTGATGTGCCCATTTTTCTTGAAATAAAATAAATTTGATTATTGAAATAGGATTTTGACCTACCGCTTCTATGACCACAATGAACAACAAGGCCTTGTCCGTCTCTAGCCTCAAATCCAATTAGATATTTCATCTTCTCCTTTTAAAACAAAACATCATATGCATCTTCAATGATGAAAGTATCACGACTATACAAAATTGTGTCTCTAAATGAAGTAAACGAAGCAAACAATAAACACGAAAGAATGAAATCTAAATCTTCTGATTTCCTTAAAAACAGCCAAAATGATCTTCCAATGATCTGCCTTCTGTTATGCGATAAGAATACAACCTTGACTTCATGTGCAATTTACTTGTCAAACTCTTAATCATATAGAATTACTCCAACTTCGACCACAACGTATTTGTCGTTTTTCCCTTCAAAACTTAAGAATATTATTCGAAAGATGAAAACGAATTTGTAAAAGCAACGTTTGATCCTTCCATTGTTTCTCCTCCATCGTTCAAGTTGTGGGCATCTTATCAAATTCCAACAACGCGTAATCCAAATCCATCTAAGTGAGTACTGCATCGTCTCATGCCACTGCAAGAATCGAGTACTGCGATCCAAAAGTTGAATGTCATAACTCAAGGTTGACATCAATAACAAGAAACCTCGAAAAAATCAAACTAAAGCTTTGATACCATTTGTTGAGAATTTGGACGAGATTATACGGCCTGATATGAAGTATTGATTGGTAAGTGTGTTTTTACACACTTATTTAATTCACAAAAATGACGTAATTAAGAGCAAAATATTGGAATTATGATTTAACTTCTGTTAATTTGTGTATCATAGAATATACTGATGAACATGGTGAAATTTAGGAGAAAAGAGGCGAAAAAGGACTAAATTGAAGAAAAGTGAAAGTTCAGGGACCAAAGTGCAATTATTTGAAAATTTGATTTCACAGACACATCAAGCAATTGATCAAGCTAAGTACCAATTGTAAGTTATAATGAAACATTGGAACAACTAGAAACACAAAAGGAGGTCAAGAAGTGGAGGAATAAAGTTTTAGGACCAACATAACATAATTTGAAAGTTTTTTCTAATATGCGGTCGCATGATAGAAACCTTATGCGGTCGCGAACACCAAGTCAGGGAAATAATACGCCAAATTCCATAAACCTATGTGGTCGCATAGGTAT
The DNA here is from genome assembly GCF_002742605.1 of Olea europaea var. sylvestris. Taxonomy (NCBI): domain Eukaryota; kingdom Viridiplantae; phylum Streptophyta; class Magnoliopsida; order Lamiales; family Oleaceae; genus Olea; species Olea europaea. Next base: position 134,502 of record NW_019235218.1, read on the forward strand.
ATCCTGGGGCCGATTCTGCAGATTCGTATTCGCGATGAAATTCTAATGGAAGCTGATCTAAACGCGATATAAATACCCAAATCCATCAGAAACAAAGGAAGAACGCATTGAAAGGAAGAAAAACACATCTTGGAGAGGATCTTGAGCGAAAGGAACGAAGAAATTTACAAAGATCATCTAGATTTCAAGCAAATTCATAGCCCGGTGACGCTTTTTCTTCAATCTACTATGTATTTTGATTCTTTCTCCATGTTAGGCTAGATTTTCATGTACTAGGAGATCGATGAACCATGTAATGTAATCTTTAATTTTCTAGTTTTGGAAGTTGACATTAAAACGCGTATTTGGATATTTGAATGAATTATATGCATTGATTTTCTTCCATAATTAAGTGCATGTAATTATGTGACGTGTAGTGGTTTATTTCATCTGTTTGAGAGAAGAGAAATAAATTCGACAAGGTATAATTTTTCGTAGGGTCCGATAGGGGATAGTGATATACCTCTGTTGTTTTATATGAATCTTTAAGTGCTCATAAAATCGAATGTATTTTTATATATGCACTTGTCATAGAAATATAGGCCGGTGGTATATAAAAATAGGTTCAATACATCTCGAGGGGGAGTATTGGATAGAATGAGGAGCATTGATTCGTCAATAATTCAATCATGTATCATTTGTGAAACTAGGTTTTAAGGTGAATCATTGCATGGGAATTCATGATCCTAGTGCGATTAGCATTCATTGTATACAACAAACTTGTGTTCGAACCATTTAATCTGCATTTTAATTAATTAAAACATCATTTTGCATATTAGGTCCTTTAATTCATAACATTTGCATAATTAGGGTTTCCTTCGGTTAAGAATTCAATTTGGATAATTTAGTTTCGGTTAAAGCTACGATAGATATAATTGAACTACTCGATCCCTGTGGAAAGATATTGGGACTCAAATATCCACTTTATTACTTGTTAATGAACCGTATACTTGGGTGGTTTAAATCGAAAAAAATATTTCGTGAACAAGTTTTTGGCACCGTTGCCGGGGATTGAGTTTAGTTTAATTTTATTTCTTTCTAGACACTAATTCGAACTTTCAATTTAATTTTTATTTATACATTTAATTTCGTTTAGGCATTTTGCTTTATTTTTATTTTAGTTATTTATATTGATTGAATCTGAGTGCTACTGTTGATTCTCTCGTAGAGTTGCATGTCTACAACGACGGGAGGAGAATTAATTTCAGCAGACCTAAAAATTGAGTGAACCTTTCACTGATTGCAACGAGAAAATAGAGAAGCATGTCAACAACAACAAGAGCAAATGGCTAACTTATAGAACAACCCCGTTTTTCAAGCTAATGAAGGAGAGGCGCTGGATGAAGGAAATGAAATTTTGGGAGATTTCTTGACTCCTCATGTGATTCAAAGCTAGTCCAGTATAGTGTATCCATCGTTTGGACAACCAAACTTCCAGTTGAAGACCAATGTGATACAGCTATTCCAGAATGGACATCAATTTTATGGTAGAACTGAATCATTTGACGACGCCTGGAACAGATTCAAAAACATGCTCCAAAAGTGCCCTCAACATGGGTTTGACAAAAAGACCCAAATTTGATTCTTTTATACAGGGTTACTTCCTTACCACAAAGGCATGGTGGACTCAGGATCAGATGGCTCAATATCCACATGAACAATTGATGGGGCACTGGAATTATTCGAGAGAATGGCTACCACTTCAGCCATGTGGTCTTCTAACAGGGTGATCCCAAAGAAAAGGTCTGGGTGTCTACGGATATACACTTATTCAGCCATATCCGCAAAGATCGACTCTTTGTGTTACAAGGTTGAAAGCATGTCACAGTCAGCACACGTTAAGAAGAGCAATTGTGAGGAATGTGGAGTTGAGCATAAAACATCAGAGTGCCCAATCATAATGCAAGGAATTGAGCAGGCAAACTATGCACAGTGGGGACAGTGCCAACAGAACAACTCATATGGGAAAACTTACAATCCCAGCTGGAAGAGGCGTCCCAACTTTTTTTGGATCAACCAGAATCAGAATAAGCCATGGGAACAGTTTTAACAACAAGAGAAGAGACCTCAATTGGAAGAAATGTTAGGGAAATTCATGGAGAAAGCCAAGGCTACCCTTCAGAACCAAAATGAAGCCATTAAAAATTTGGAAACTCAGATGGAACAGCTAGCCATGGCGTTGACTGGCAGAGCACCGGGTAATCTACCGAGTAACACAGAAATTAACCCCAAGGAGTAAGCTAAGGCTATTACAACTCGAAGTGGGATGCAGCTACCCGAAATACGTGTTAAGAGACCGGGTGTCATGAGAGAACTACTTCCTAAAGAGGAAGAAACTATGGAACAGGACGAACGACCAAAAGAATCAACTCCAAAGGAAAGTTCGAAGAATTCACAGGATAAAGCCATGGTTATAGTCAACCCATACGAGCTTTCAATTCCATTTCCCCAGGGGTTGAGGAAACATAAAATGGAGCAGCAGTACAAGAAATTCCTCGAAGTCTTCAAAAAGCTCCACATCAATATCACACTAGCAGATGCACTATCCCAAATGCCCAGCTATGTAACAGATGCACTATCCCAAATGCCCAGCTATGCAAAGTTTCTAAAGGACATTCTATCAAATAAATGCAAGCTGAATGACCACAAGACAATAATGGTTACAAAAGAATGTAGCGCCAGAATTCAGAAAAAGCTCCCGCTAAAATTGAAAGATCATGGGAGTTTTACTGTTCCTTGTACTATTGGTGAAGTTTATTTTGATAAAACCTTATGTGATCTTGGTGCAAGTATTAATTTAATGTCTCTGTCTGATTTCAGGAAACTCGGCTTGGGAAAGGCTAAAGTGACTACCGTAACACTGCAGTTGGCTGATAGGTCGCTGACCCACCCAAGGGGAATAATAGACGATGTACTTATCAAGGTTGAAAAATTTATATTTCCTGCAGATTTCCTCATCTTGGACATGGAGGAAGACAAGGACATCCCGTTGATACTCGGCAGACCATTTTTGGCAACAGGGAGAGCCTTAATTGATGTTTAGAGGGGATAATTAATTTTGAGATTGGGGGAGGAGCAAATATCATTCAAAGTCTTTAAGGCCATGAAACTCCCTTCAGAATCAGATAGCTATATCCAAGTCAATGTCATTGATATAGTGGTCCAAGAGACATTCTTACTTAACAGCACATCCGATGCTTATGAGGCGTGTGTTGCACATTCTCATTCAGCCCAGTCAGGCTCTCTTGAGATTGAGACATGTGCAAAGTTTCTGGAGACCAAGCCACCATACACACGAAAGAGACATTTCGAAAAGCTAGGAACATGGACCACAAAACTATTACCTTCCATTCAGCAGCCGCCAGTATTGGAACTCAAGCAACTGTCCCCACATCTCAGATATGCTTATTTGGGAGAGCCATGTACACTCCCGGTGATTATTTCAAACACAGTTAGTGAGGTGGAGGAAGAAAGACTGCTTAGGGTACTCAAAGAAAATAAGACCGCGATTAGGTGGACAATAGCCGACATTAAAGGGATTAGTCCTTCACTGTGTATGCACAAAATTCTCATGGAGGAGAATTGTACGCCAAGTATAGAAGGACAGAGTAGACTTGAAGGAAGTGGTAAGGAAAGAGGTATTGAAATTATTGGATGCCAGCATTATATACCCAATTTTAGACAGTGCATGGATTAGCCCAGTTTAAGTTGTGCCGAAGAAAGGGGGAATCACAGTGGTGCAAAACGAGAAAAGTGAGCTAATTCCTACCAGAATAGTGACAGGATGGAGAGTTTGCATTGATTATCGCAAACTCAATGCAGCTACACGAAAGGACCATTTTCCACTCCCGTTTATTGATCAGATGCTAGAAAAGTTGGCAAGGCATTCACACTACTATTTTCTTGATGGATACTCCGGCTACAACCAGATACCAGTTGCACCAGAGGATCAAGAAAAGACCACGTTCACTTGTCCTTACGGTACTTTCACCTACCGTAAGATGTCATTTGGTCTGTACAACGCTCTAGCTACATTTCATAGATGCATGATGGCAATATTCTTTGATATGATTGAAAGATTCATAGAGGTGTTCATGGACGATTTCTCAGTTTTTGGATCATCATTTGATGAATGCTTGGAGATTTAAATATGATCTTACAGAGATGCAGGGAAACTAACTTAGTTCTGAACTGGGAAAAATGTCACTTTATGGTACAGGAAGGAATTGTACTTGGACATCAGGTTGAAAAATTTATATTTCCTGCAGATTTCCTCATCTTGGACATGGAGGAAGACAAGGACATCCCGTTGATACTCGGCAGACCATTTTTGGCAACAGGGAGAGCCTTAATTGATGTTTAGAGGGGATAATTAATTTTGAGATTGGGGGAGGAGCAAATATCATTCAAAGTCTTTAAGGCCATGAAACTCCCTTCAGAATCAGATAGCTATATCCAAGTCAATGTCATTGATATGGTGGTCCAAGAGACATTCTTACTTAACAGCACATCCGATGCTTATGAGGCGTGTGTTGCACATTCTCATTCAGCCCAGTCAGGCTCTCTTGAGATTGAGACATGTGCAAAGTTTCTGGAGACCAAGCCACCATACACACGAAAGAGACATTTCGAAAAGCTAGGAACATGGACCACAAAACTATTACCTTCCATTCAGCAGCCGCCAGTATTGGAACTCAAGCAACTGTCCCCACATCTCAGATATGCTTATTTGGGAGAGCCATGTACACTCCCGGTGATTATTTCAAACACAGTTAGTGAGGTGGAGGAAGAAAGACTGCTTAGGGTACTCAAAGAAAATAAGACCGCGATTAGGTGGACAATAGCCGACATTAAAGGGATTAGTCCTTCACTGTGTATGCACAAAATTCTCATGGAGGAGAATTGTACGCCAAGTATAGAAGGACAGAGTAGACTTGAAGGAAGTGGTAAGGAAAGAGGTATTGAAATTATTGGATGCCAGCATTATATACCCAATTTTAGACAGTGCATGGATTAGCCCAGTTTAAGTTGTGCCGAAGAAAGGGGGAATCACAGTGGTGCAAAACGAGAAAAGTGAGCTAATTCCTACCAGAATAGTGACAGGATGGAGAGTTTGCATTGATTATCGCAAACTCAATGCAGCTACACGAAAGGACCATTTTCCACTCCCGTTTATTGATCAGATGCTAGAAAAGTTGGCAAGGCATTCACACTACTATTTTCTTGATGGATACTCCGGCTACAACCAGATACCAGTTGCACCAGAGGATCAAGAAAAGACCACGTTCACTTGTCCTTACGGTACTTTCACCTACCGTAAGATGTCATTTGGTCTGTACAACGCTCTAGCTACATTTCATAGATGCATGATGGCAATATTCTTTGATATGATTGAAAGATTCATAGAGGTGTTCATGGACGATTTCTCAGTTTTTGGATCATCATTTGATGAATGCTTGGAGATTTAAATTTGATCTTACAGAGATGCAGGGAAACTAACTTAGTTCTGAACTGGGAAAAATGTCACTTTATGGTACAGGAAGGAATTGTACTTGGACATCGGGTCTCAGCAACGGGAATTGAGGTGGACAAAGCAGAACTTCGGGTTATTGAGAAGCTACCACCACCAACATTAGTTAAAGGGGTCCATAGTTTCTTGGGGCATGCGGGGTTTTTACGGGAGATTTATAAAGGATTTTTTGAAAATCACTAAGCCGCTGTGCAATCTACTGATGAAGGATGTACCTTTTAAGTTTATTAAGGAATGCCTGACAGCATTCAACACTTTGAAGGAGAAACTCACGTCAGCACCGGTAACTTAGCGCCAAATTGGGAATTGCCTTTTGAACTAATGTGTAATACCAGTGATCACGCTGTGGGTGCAGTATTGGGACAACAGAGAAACAAGGTTTTTCACGTGATCAACTGTGCAAGAAGAACACTAAATGGTGCCCAGATCAATTACGCTACCACTAAAAATGAGCTCTTAGCCGTAGTATATGCATTCGACAAGTTTAGATCATATCTTGTGGGATCTAAGGTCATAGTTTACACAGATCACACTGTACTGAAGTATCTGCTAACAAAGAAGGATGCGAAGTAGAGATTGATGCGATGTATATTGTTGTTGTAAGAATTTGACATGAAATCAGAGACAAAAAGGGGAGTGAAAATGTGGTAGCAGATCATCTGTCCCCATTAGAGTCTGAGGAGACAGAAGAATTAATGGATATTAACGAAATTATCCCAGATGAACAAATGTTGAGCGTAGAAGAAGCACCTTGGTACGCAGACATTGTCAATTACTTGGCCAAGTCCATTCCACCACCAAATTACTCAAGTCACCGGAAGAAAAAGTTCTTTATCGAACTAAAGTACTACTTCGGGGAAGATCGGATTCTCTACATTATTCAGAGACGCCTTTGAATTTGTGAAGATGTGTGATAGGTGTCAGCGTACTAGAAATATCTTGAGAAGGAATGAAATGTCATTGAACAACATTTTGGAAGTGGAAATATTTGATGTTTGGGGGATTGATTTCATGGGACCTTTTTCCCCGTCCTTCTCCTATCAGTACATCTTGGTAGCAATAGACTATGTATCCAAATGTGTGGAAGCAGTTGCATTGCCAACAAATGACGCGAAGGCCGTAATTGGGTTCATGAAGAAGTACATTTTCACCCGATATGGCACACCGTAGGCTATAACTAGTGACAGGGGAAAATACTTTTGTAATCGCCAGTTTGATTAGTTGTTGAATAAATATGGCGTCAAACATCATGTCGCCACTCCTTATCATCCACAGACCAGCGGGCAAGTGGAAGTTTCTAATCGGCAATTGAAAAGAATACTTGAGGTTACAGTGAATTCATCTCGAAATGATAGGTCTAAAAAGTTGGACGATGCTTTGTGGGCTTATAGAACAGCATTCAAGACACCAATAGGGATGTCTCCATACTGCCTAGTTTTTGGGAAAGCATGCCACCTATCACTAGAGATAGAACACCGGGCACATTGGGCTATGAAACAGTTAAACATGGAGTCGAAGGTCGTCGGTGAAAAGAGATTGTTGCAACTGAATGAGTTAGATGAATTTCGGATGGAAGCATATGAAAATGGAAGGCTCTACAAAGAGCTAACCAAGAAGTGACACGACATGCATATTCAGAGGCTAGAGTTTGAAGTGGGGCAGAAAGTGATATTGTACAACTCTAGACTCTAGCCCTTTCCGGGAAATTTAAGGACAACGTGGTCGGATCCTTATACAGTTACTAGGGTGTTACCATATGGGGCTATAGAAGTCAGCTATGAAACTAAGGGTACTTTCATAGTTAACGGGCAAAGGGTGAAACACTACTGGGGCGGTGACTTCTCTAAGCAAAAGTCCACCGTTCAACTCGGGACTCCAGAATGAAGCAGCTACGGGAAAGTCGAGCTAACTACTATAAACTAGCGCTGGGTGGAAGGGAACCTACTGTATCCTTTTCATTACTTTTAATTTTGGCATTAGCTTAGGAAATTTTGATTTTAACATTTGATTTTTTTTAGGTTTAGGTCATCGATCATCCATGATGTCAATCGAGTCTAAGCACTACCCACACGGGTCCCTAATCATCGAGCACAAGTAAGGAATGATTGATTTAGTGTTTAGGTGATTGGATGTGAACATCATGCATTTCGAGGCAGAAAGTGTGTTTTAAAGTACTTCGGGAACCAAAGGGTGACTTCAATTTTAAAAAGTGAGTTTGGAACTAAGTCAATATCCTACACGTGCCCCATATGGTCTAATGTGTTTTGATAAATTTTGGGAGACGATGAAAGGCCAGTTCGAAGTCACATGTTGAAAACCAAGAATTTGGGGGAAATTTTGGATAAGGTTGAATTTTGGGGAATCAATTGTATTCTTAAAAATTTTTCACGTGCATTTAGTAAAAAAAAAAAAACAAAAAAAATTTACTTTAAAACACATGACACTCATTCTCACACTCACGCACAACTCTTGGCACTCTCATCCCGTGCATCTCAACTCGCACACCACAAACACAAGACCCACAACTCATCACAATTCATAACCCACATTACAACTCATCTTGTCATTCATCTCGTGGTGGTATAATATAGTTCTAAATCTTGACAAGTTTGCAAGGTAAATTCTCTACACCTATTCCATCAATTCCGAAATTGGGAAAATTGTTTTTATTTGATTGGTATTCGATGGAGGTTGGGTAATTGTGGTGTATATGATTAATTTGTGACATTGGATACTAGTTTAGAGAGCTTCATATACCAAAGTAGTGAAAACCTTAAAATGCTCATAATGTGTTTGATGAAATGCCTTAGTAACAATTTGTGTACAATTTGGTGCTTTCTTTGCATGAGCGATGATTGACAAACATAGTGGCTAACACATTGTGATGAATTCTCACATCAATTGAAATAGAAAACATCTATATCCATTTTGCAACACATAGGCACATGGCTAGGTCAAGGCATGTCACGACACCTCACGTTACCCACTTTTGGCACATAATTTGACACATCTAATCACATCCATTTGATTGGAAATTTGAATATGTGGTAGAACATATTGCACACTCTCATTTGCCTAGAGGTTGCTCAGGAAAATTTCAACCTTTCTCGATGATGTCCGGCGATGAAAGCCATAGGTCGATCATGGAACATAAATTCCATAAATGCTTCTTCAAGTCGAGTCTTATTGGTCAATCCTCCTTTTGACATGATAACCCTATTTTGGGACTTATTTTATGCATTTAAAATGTCAACTTCATGTACATGCATTTTGAAGCACGTTTGAGGGATTTGGACAATATATGCCTAGTTTGCCTTATTCCATGCCTTGGTGTCAACATGAAACCTAATGAGTGTTACTTCACAACTTTGCAGGATGCCTCCAAAATGAACCTCGAAAGGGAAAGAAAAAATTGGCTTATCTTCTGGAACAACCCGTACTTGAGTTCTTGAAGGGAGGATACAAAGATTTCTGAATTTCGAGACAGCAACCGGCTATGAAAACATTGTGAGTCGGTGGATAGTAACACCAGAGCGGGCGGTTAAATTAGAGGATTTTCCAGGTTTTGATTTGATCACTTTGGTGGATAACTATGGGTGGGCAAAGGTAGTAGAGCAGCCACATCTGATCTATGAATCACTGGTGGGAGAATTCTATGCGAACTTCAATGCACAGATCGACACACCATGGTCCGACCACTTGCATCAGACATAGGTCAGGAGACAGTGGATTATGTTCTCACCAGAGGTTATTCATGACTACTATCAGCTCATGTGGGACAACATAACCCCCATTCCGAGCAATTTCAATTGGAATGAAGTAACAAAGATCCTATTAGGACGACAAATTGCATGGCCACTCCCCCTCCACTGCATGGCACCAGATTGAGCTGACACCGTCTATAGCCATCTTTTGACTGTTTATGTGCCATAACATTGAGCCGACCTCGCATAAGACCACATTCACAGATCCCATAGCCGGGTTCATCTATCACTTGGTGCGGGAAAATAAGATCGATCTCACCTCTCTGCTATAATCAGATCCATCATGTGGGTATTTTAGGAGACAAGCACGGTTCAATGATTTTTCCCAGCCTTATCTCCAACACATACATGGCTGCTAGCATCAGTATCGCACCAGGGCAGGCACCTACTAAACCCAACCCCCTATAAAGCACAGTACACTGGAAGCTCAAGACAGAGCTGGGATAAAGCACAAGGAAAATCAAGAGAATGAGCGCCACATGCAGTAGGAAGAACAGGGTCAAGTGCCTGCAGATCAAGAGATGCCACAAGCTCTACCACCACAGATTGAGGTGAATATACAGTTGCGGCGTCAGATATTCGCCACCACCGCAGGAACTAGCCGTGACATACAGGGTCTCCAGTAGGCTATGGGGCTTTGACGATTGACATGCAGACAGCCCCACGTGACACTCGTATCGCGACTGATATGGCATGAGTCGCTCACCTAGATTCCCAAGCAGTTAGGAGGGAGATGAAAATAATGAACGGTTGACTGAGTATGTATGTAGGCTGGGTGGATGGCTTCCAGATACGAGTGAATGAGACTTGGAAATGTCTGGGCCACATGGAGACACATGTTGGCGGAATCCAAGATGAGATGGCGCAACAATCAGCAATGATGAGAGAGATTTTTGCGCGCCTACCTCCACCTCCAGATGATGGTACAATAGGAAACATCTTCCCATCACCACCTCCATATTGATCATGGGAGTATTGTCTACTACTTTTGATTTTTATGAAATTGTCCTTCAATTATGTCCTTCAACCTTTGTTAATTATTCATCGAGGACAATGTATTAACTACATTTGGGGGTGACATAATTTTGGACATCTTTACATCACTATGCATAAATTAATCAATATTTGTGTCTCTTCAGTATATATGTTTCATTTTTACATGTGTGCTTGATGAGTGTTACAAAAAAAAATTTTAAATTAAAATTGTGCATTTTATCCAATTTACTTTATTTCCTTTCATGAGTACCTGTGTGGGCTTGATAGCCTTGCCGGCTATGATGTAAATATTGGATTGGTGTAACTTACAAAACTGTGGATATGTTGCTAATTAGATTAACCAATACTTGTGATGCAATACTTGACATTCTCTATGCACGACAATCATGCTTGACATGTTAGGTGAGTGACTGAGTTTTGAGCATAAAGTAGGAAGCGATAACCTTCTATTGAATTACACCATAAATTATTATAAAGCAGTTCAGAAATCGTTGAGCAAGCATAGGCGAGCATTGAGATGAAAGGGGGCTCCATGCATGAATTCTAGTGTGAGGATTGCCTAGACCAGTGAGGTGAAGATTAGGTGAAAATTTTAAATTGGGGGTTGGTTTTGGAGACTAAATGTCTAGAAAAATAATAAAGGGCATAAAAATTAATTTGTGTGAGCATGATACTTCCTTCCAAGCATTTATGACTCGAGCAAGTAAGCCTGTAAGGGTATCTTCAAACCTAATGTCCTAAGGTCAACTGGTCTGGGAGTCACTGGTTAAAAGCTCGCTACAGGGGTCATATAGAAAGTAAGAAGGGAAAAAGTTAATAAAAAGTCATCTGATCAAGCCTTTATAACTCGAGTGAATAAACCTGCAAGAGTTTAAAACCTGATGCCCTAAGACCAACTAGTCTAGGTGTCACCGACCAAAAACTCGCTACATGGGTTATATAGAAGGCAAATGAGAAGGTGGCATATAAAAAAATTCATGTAAAAAGCTCTTGGAAATTTGGTTGATAAAACTACATCTTCAATGCGAGGCAAGTAACTTAGTTTAAGTTTAAGGGTTGAAGCAATCAAATTTGGGAGAGCCCTCACTTGTTGACATGTGAACTTATGATAGCAAAATTAATCCAAACTATGATAGCCCTCACTTGTTGACTTTTGCTCAATATTATAGAGAGAGAATTATTCTTTCAATTTCTTGTTCTTCTTAAACAATCTTGGAACTTATCAAGATTCAATTTCTTGTGGCGTTCTAAACAATCGGATTGTGGGTTCTTTTAATCGTAATCAAGGGGTTTTAGGTTCTTCGCTAATCTAGGGTTTCTTGGTTCAATTCTTGGGGTTCAAGATCCAAAATCGGGTTAGTATTGGCATTCTTGGGTTCCGCATCAATCTCGTTGTGGGTTTCGTAGTTTCCATTTCTACGGGGTTCGCATCAGTAAGGACTATAGTTACCTAACCTCCTAGTTTTAAAACACAACTCCGGGATAATTGAGTGAAAAGAATAAGTTTGGAGGGTTGTGTATCTCTCGAGCGAAGCAAAGACATATTTGACCACTCTGGCACGGGACTCACCCCATCATGAACTTGATATGTTGGCATGATTTCACACACACACGTCGGGTTTGCATTTAATGGGTAAAGGTTGGTTTCATTTTTGCACTGATCAAATTTTATTGAAGCCTAACACTTTGTCCAATCCTGAGATACGATAGGTTATTAAGCCATGTTTGTGTAGAGTTAAGTCACTATCTTGTTGGAGGATAAACAATAGTTCAAGTTTGGGGGGTTTGATAAGTATATTTTTACACACTTATTTAGTTCACAAACATGACGTAATTAAGAGCAAAATATTGGAATTGTGATTTAATTTCGATTCATTTGTGTACCGTAGGATATACTGGTGAACATGGTGAAATTCAGGAGAGAAGAGGCAAAAAAGGACTAAATTGAAGCAAAGTGAAAGTTCAGGGACCAAAGTGTAATTATCTGAAAAGTTGATCCGACGAACACATCAAGCAATTGATCGAGCTAAGTACCAATTGGAGGTCATAATGGAACATTAGAATAACTAGAAACACGAAAGGAGGTCAAGAGGTGGAGGAATAAAGTTTTAGGACCAACATAACATAATTTGAAAGTTTTTCCTACTATGCGGTCGCATAGTAGAAACCCTTATGCGATCACGAACACCGAGGCAGGGAAATAATATGCCAAATTTCATAAACCTATGTGGTCGCATAGGTTATACCTATACGGTCGTAAAGGTATATTCTGGGGCCGATTCTGCAGATTCCTATTCGCGATGAAATTCTTATGGAAACCTGATCTAAACGTGATATAAATACCCAAATCCATCAAAAACAAAGGAAGAACGCATTGGAAGGAAGAAAAACACATCTTGGAGAGGATCTTAAGCGAAAGGAACGAAGAAATTTACGAAAATCATCCAGATTTCAAGCAAATTCATAACCCGGTGATACTTTTTCTTCAATCTACTATGTATTTTGATTCTTTCTCCATATTAGGCTAGATTTTCATGTACTAGGAGATCGATGAACCATGTGATGTAATCTTTAATTTTCTAGTTTTGCAAGTTGACATTAAAACGCGTATTTGGATATTTGAATGAATTATATGCATTGATTTTCTTCCATAATTAAGTGCATGTAATTATGTGCCGTGTGGTGGTTTAATTCATCTATTTGAGAGAAGCGAAATAAATTCGACAAGGTATAATTTATCGTAGGGTCCGATAGGGGATAGAGATATACCTCTATGCTTTATGTGAATCTTTAAGTGCTCAGAAAACCAAATGCATTTTTATATATGCACTTGTCATAGGAATATAGGCCGGTGGTATGTAAAAATAGGTTCAATACATCTCGAGAGGGAGTATTGGATAGAATGAGAAGCATTGTTCGTCAATAATTCAATATTTGTGAAACTAGGGTTTAAGGTGATCATTGCATGAAAATTCGTGATCCTAGTGCGATTAAGATTCATTGAATAAAAAAAAGTTGCGTTCGAAATATTTAATATGCATTTTAATTAATTAAAACATCATTTTGCATATTAGATCCTTTAATTCATAACATTTGCATAATTAGGGTTTCCTTTCGGTTAAGAATTCAGTTTGGATAATTCAGTTTCGGTTAAAGCTACGATAGACAGAATTGAACTACTCGATCCCTGTAGAATGATATTGGGACTCAAATATCCACTTTATTACTTGTTAACGAACCGTACACTTGCGGTAGTTTAAATCGAAAGAAATATTTCGTGAACATTGATCACAACAATAAGATGAACACAAAGACGACTTTAATTTGACAGAGAAATTGGAAATCCTGTTCAACAAATATAATGGAGAGAATACAATAATTGTGTTCCTACAATGACTCAAACTTTCAGTAATTATCTAATTGTAAAGAAGAGTCTATTATTTATAAGGGTACATGTCAAACCTAATAATAGCCCAAAAGATGGAAACTATGTCAAAAACACGTGTAAAATGAAAAGGTAGAAAAGATTTGAAGGCACTCTGCTCAAGCGTTGGGCTCGTGCTAGGTGAACGCTAACAGTGTCGTTCGTGCGACCCTTTAGCGACAGGCGAGCAGAAGGCTTCCTGTTCCAAAATCCACCCAACCGCTCGAGCGATGGGCGGGTGGTAGGCTAGCACCATTGTGCTTATTTTTCTTCTTGGACCCTAATTTGTCATTTTTAAGCCCAATAATCCAAACCACGCAAACCCCAGTGTTAATTTGGATCACAAAACCCAACAAAAGTCATAAAAAATCTTTTGGATTATTAGTAATGGGATCGACTTTGCTTCATCATTTAAATTCAATAAAAGAATACAAAAAACACGAAACATTATTGTGTCTCTAGAATACATGCACAAAATGTAGATTACAGAACTGTCTTCTAGGAATGTAAAATATAACCATAGTAGAATAATGACATTCCCAAAAAAAAAAAAACAGAAATTGATGTCAAAGTGTGACTAACATGAGAATGGCCATTTACGTAAGCATTAACCCATTTATTCCCTAGTGCACTTGACATCATCCTTAAAGAATCTGCATTGAAGTAACTGAGATGATCAATTTCAGAAAGAATAATTTGATTAAAGTTATTAAAAGTGCTTTACTTGCAAAATATTGATTGTAGAAGATTAAAATAACCATTTTCATTGTTAACAGTCATTATAATAATTCTTTTGTTATTCTCAATTGCTAATGTCATAGTTGATTTTAGTACTCTTGCAAGGTCGTGTTTTTGCCAACTCTATCGATCTACGTATTGCATGCTTGGCAAAGCTTAAAAATTGGTAAGTTCCAAAATGAACATTTTTTTGGTCGGTCAAAATTGGAAATAAGGAAGTACTTGCATGAATGCATACAATCACTTATACTAAAATGATCGTGCTTACCTTTATAAACACAACAAATGGCCTTGCATAGATATTCTTGATTTGAATCTTCATGGAGTTAATTTCCCTGGAAGTGGAACAACTGCTTCAAAAGCTTCAACAAGCATTGATACCCTCCTTTTTCGAGTAGGAATTAGTTTCGTGACAATATGTTGAACTGCATAGTCTAGCATCCATTGCTCGGCCTTTTTTTTCTCATCCATCATTTGATGGCTCAAGTCAGCTTTCTCTTGTTCGGTATCAGGCATAACTGAGAGGCATCGTGGTGGTTGCAGGTTAAGTTTCCTTACCTGCTCTAATGATTTTATGAATCTCTTGAGGATGATTAATTTTTTCAACTTGCTCCAGTTCTTGGATTTCAGGGACTAGGGTTTTCTGGCTGACTTTTGTTTCTGGTCCTCTTGACCAACCGAAATTCCACCTTCACATGTGGTACATTGTGTTGTGTTTTCTTGGTCTAGACTTTCTGAGATCTTCTGGTCTGGAATAAAGTCACTTATAACTGATTGTGTATCAGATGAGTCATCTTGAACTTCTGGAAGAAGGATCTCATCAACTGCCTCTTGTACAAGTTTAACTGTATCAGTTTTGGTGAAGGCACTATTCAAATGGCTAGGAATACGGTTTTCCTTGCCCTGGTCATAACCAGATTTTGGGAAATAATCACCATTGTTTATTTTAGACAATTCATTGCAATCTTCTATTTCATCATCGTCTGTTCCATCAAGAAGTTGGCTTCCAACTTTTGCAGCACTACCTGATACCACTTGCTGATATACCGAATGCCACATTCTGATATAGTTGTCTTTCCAACGGGATATTGTGTGACCCATTCTGTGCCTCTGATTTGTTAACTTCTTGAAATACTCTGATTTCTGGTGCAGCGTGCAGCCAGCGGCGGATCCAGCACCTGGCGAGCCCCCACAGCCACCCGTGCTAAATTCGCCGGAACTCAACTTTTTTTGCTTTCAAAGTATTTATAGTCTTAGATATATTTCTGTGATTTCCTTTGATTCATAGCAAGCTTTGATTGTTTGACTGGTTAGGATACCATACAAGTGAATGAGAGTCTTGGGATCGACTCTCAACTGCTGCAATGCCCTTTTGCAATTATTTTAGTTTAATATTTTTCACATTTTGGAGCAAATAGACATTAAAACAGGTGCAAATGGAAGATTCGAACCTATGATCTCCATTGGAATCATGCAACACTTCACCACTATGACATTCGGCGCGTGTTGACAATACATGCAACAAAATCTACATATTCTTTTATCAAGTAAAGATATATTTTAGAAGAATAAAAATTTTAAATAAAATTCGACCTTACAGTGAGATTATTAAAATAGTCATTTTTTTCTATTAAAATGAAATTATTAGCAAATCGGACCAAGAAAGTAAATAATTCGACCATTTTTCAAACTTCAAATTGTTTCTATATAACGTACACTCACACTTACAAATCAAACTATGATATAAGTAATTTCAATTCACAGCATTGGTTATTATTGCGGCTGTCGACGTTTAACGATCGCCCGTGCCCAATTAAAATCCTGGATTTGCCACTAGGTGCAGCATCTTGGTAGGCCTCAACCCTTGCCATCTTTTTTGGCTCAAGTGTACTACAATGATCAGCTGACGCAATAGTATCCTCAGTTAATAACTCATTACCATCTAGAATCAGATTTTTGGATTCAATGCTTCTATAATCTGGATTGGTCTCTTTGTTCCCAATGGTATGGAGAAAATTACAAGTGGGAAACTCGGAGTTTAAACAGAAAACTCTATCCTCTTGAATTCCCTGTAAATTGTGCTTGAGTGCTATTTCACCATTATCAGATTTCAATTCAACTATTTCTTTAGCCTCATTGTCTTCGTTGTTTTCTTTACTAATAGTCTCCCCCACTTCATGGGTAATGCCAGCAAATTTTTGGCTATTATCTATTGTGAATTTACTTAAATATGCACAGCGGAAATAAACAATTTCAATTCCCACCGAAATTCAGCTTTGTATTTAGATAAGAACTATGATGAGAAATATACCTTTTTCTTAATTTTGCAAACTCCTTTGTGTTATTCTTTTCCAGTAACTTGAATCTGCCTCCCACGGCTGTCCAATTGTCCAGCCTCCAATGTAATCCACATAGAGAATAAACTGCAACTGCGAGGGCTTTTCCTCTTGTGCCAGCAAGAATAATAAAAAACATATGGATCTTAAACACTAGCCATGTATTTATATAAACCAAACGGACTCGGCCCGGTCCGATCCAATATTTAATTAATCCATTTAATTAAACCCGGTCCGTGAATTAATTCGGGGATATAAATAATCAATCCAATTAATTAATTTATCTAACAATTGTTAAATTAATTAATTGACAATTTGCAATCTTCCAATTCTCTTTTGTGTGCGATCCATTAGGCTCCCGACCACGATGTCTAACGACGTGAAATATTATTTTGATATAATCAAAACTGATAAATTAAACACACTTTTAATTGATCACAAATTCACTCTCGCCATCCCAAATTGACATCTAGCAATATATCAGGGCAACACATGTGACGGAAAATGTCACATGGTATGACAAAACCAAAATTGTTCATTTACTATGAAATTATAATCTTTTCGTCAATATGATCTGATCAACTATGAGATATAGAAGTGTGTCAATCTTGATTATCGATCATATCTTTCATTCTACTATTAAGTCAATATGAGTCAAAAACTCCTTTTCGACCTATATGTATACCTTGGCCAAGGATTTCGTTATTGACTTAATTGAACGAAATGCAGATTACAATATCTTACTATCTAAGAGTGACGAATTCTCTATTGGTCATTCACAACCTTCATATGGTTCTTGACATACCCGAACAATGTCGTATTAGTAGCCCTTGGCAGAGCAACATCCAACGCCGTTAAAGTATGACTATCCTCATACAAGGCACTATGATGACCTCAAGTCATAGGACCAATTCCACTACCGAACGTTAGAGATTAACCACTGACACTCACATAGTTATCCATGTGAAATCTCTTAGCGGGTCTCCAATATTTTGTTTTATAACAAAACATCTACGTGTTCATTTAAGTGTCACCACACTTTAGCTCGTGAGATCAGCTACTTACTTCATAAGTGAGAAATGTCACACGTGATGGTCTATCTGTATTAACGATATTTGTATCTCGTTATTACTTATTACCACGGTTTATTCAAGATCCAATCATATGTAATTTGTATCTCACAATCACAACTCCTTGTGATTAACAAATCACTTAAACTTAGATTTTCATACTCTATTATTTAATATTATTTATCACAAAATTAATAATAGATCTTGCCAAAATTAAATACATTAAACATATTAAAAGTGTTTACAACCTAAATCGATTGGATCTAGGACATAACACTTACAAACTCCCACTTGCACTAGATCCAATTACTCATGTATCTAATACCATAAGCTTCTACATGACGATCATGCTTCTGTTGTGATAATGGCTTTGTCAATGGATCTGCAATATTGTCATCTGTGGGAACTCGCTCTATCGTTACGTCATTTCTTTGTATAATCTCCCTGATGAGATGATATCGCCTTAGCACATATTTGGATCGTTGATGAGACCTCGGTTCCTTCACTTGTGCGATGGGTCCATTGTTATCACAATACAAAGGTATGTGATCAACAATGCTAGGAACGACTCCAAGTTCATTAATGAACTTCTTGATCCAAACAGCTTCCTTTGCTGCTTCAGAAGCAGCAATGTACTCGGCTTCTGTTTTGAATCAGTAGTTGTCTCCTGTTTGGAACTTTTCCAACTAACCGCTCCATTGCTGAGAATAAACATATATCCTAATTGAGACTTGCTATCATCTTTGTCAGTTTGCAAGCTAGCATCAGTATACCCATGAATTTTCAGTTCATTTCCTCCATAGATCAAGAACACATCTTTAGTCCTTCTCAAGTACTTCAGAATGTTCTTAACCGCTATCCAGTGTTTCTCACTAAGTTTTGCTTGAAACCTGCTCGTAACACTTAGAGCATATGAAACATATGGTCTCTTACATAGCATCGCATACATGATAGATCCTATCGCCGAAGCATAAGGAATCTTATCCATGCGACTCTTTTCATCATGTGTTTTAGGACACATATCTTTTGAGAGGTAAATCCCATGTGACATGGGACATAAACCTCTTTTAGACTCTTCCATATTAAATCTTCTCAAGATTTTATCTATGTACGAAGATTGGGATAAGCCTAGTAATCTTTTAAATCTATCTCTATAGATCTTGATTCCCTATGCGCTGCTTCTCCCATATCTTTCATGGAAAAATTCTTTGACAATCATAATTTTACCGATTGGAGCATTGGGATGTCGTCTCCCATTAATAATATGTCATCGACATATAATATTAGAAATACGTCCGTGCTCCCACTTGTCTTCTTGTAAACACACGGTTTATCTTCATTTTTTATAAAATCAAACCTTTTGATTGTCTCATCAAAACGAAGATTCCAGCTCTTAGAGGCTTGCTTTAATCCATAAACGGATCGATTTAGCTTACATACTTTGTTGGCTCCTTTGGATTCAAAACCTTCATGTTGTATCATGTACACCTCCTCTTGTAAGTTTCCATTAAGGAAAGCAATTTTACATCCATTTGTCATATCTCATAATCATGGTATGCCGCTATTGCAAGCAAAATCCAAATCGATTTCAGCATGACTACAGGCGAAAAAGTTTCATCAAAGTCAACGTCTTGTCTTTGTGTGTAACCCTTCGCTACTAGCCTTACTTTGTATGTATGGACGTTTCCATCCACATCGACCTTTCTTGTAAATCCATTTGCAACCTATCGATTTTATCCCACCTGGAAGGTCGACCAAGGTCTAAACCTTGTTCTCATACATTGAGTTCATTTCGGATTCCATGGCTTCTTGCCATCTCTTCGAGTCAACACTTGACTTTGCTTATGCGTAATTTGTAGGTTCATCATCCTCGACTAATAATACTTGATTAGTAATCGTGAATTCGTACCTTCTAGGAGGTCGAATGATCCTGCTTGATTTACGCTGAGCTAGAGTGTCCTCAAGGTTCTCTACATCCTAATCAAGAGTCTGTCCGTCAACAGGTGTGGGATCTGACTCAGGTTCATCTAATTGGTCAACTGTGTCAGTGGATTCTTGAACTTCTTCAAGTTCTAGTTTGCTCCCACTACCCTCTCCTAGAATAAACTCTTTCTCTATGAATATGGCATGTCTTGAGATGAACACCTTCTTCTCAACAGGATTATAAAACCGATATCCAATTGTCTCTTTTGGATATCCCACAAATACGCTTCATCATATTTAGCCTCAAGCTTATCTGATTCATTTTGCTTTACATAAGCGTCACAGCCCCAAGCTTTCATGTGAGATAAGTTTGGTCATTTTCCTCTCCATAGCTAGTATGGAATTTCGTCGATCGATTTAGATGGGACACGATTAAGTGTGTAGCATGCAGCAATTAGTGCATGACTCCAAAATAATTTTGGAATGTTTGCATGGCTCATCATAGATCGCACCATGTCTAACAAAGTGCAATTCCTCCGTTCAGATACACCATTATGTTGCGGTGTATATGGCGGAGTCCACTGTTAGAGAATCACATTCTCTTTTAGATAATCTAAAAATTTTCCCTTTAAATATTCTCCACCTCGATCTGATCTCAGCGTGAGAATATTTTTATCAGTCTGTTTCTCTACTTCAAGTTTGAATTCCTTAAACTTTTCAAGTGCTTCATGCTTGAATTTCATCAAATACACATAACAATAACTAGAATGATCATTAGTGAATATGATGAAGTAAGAGAAACCACCTCTGGCGGTTATTAACATGGGTCCACATACATCAGTATGTATTAGTCCCAGCAGTTCTGTGGTTCTTTCTCCTTTTCTAGTAAAATGGAACTTGGTAATTTTGCCTAATAGGCACGACTCGCATTTGTCTAATGATTCAAAATCAGTTGACCCCAAGTATCCATCTTTATGTAACTTGAAAATGTGTTTGTCGTTACTATGACCCAGTCTGCAATGCCAGAGGTATGTATTATTTAGATTATCACTTTTATGCCTTTTATTTTCTATACTTATAATAGACGACTCAGTATCAAGAATATAAATTCCATTTTGCAACACACCACAACCATAAAAGATCTCATCTTTATAAAACGAACAACGATTGTTCTTAACATTAATTGAAAAATCATTCATGTCCAAACACGAAATAGAAATAATGTTTTTAGTAATGACGGGAACAAAATAGCAATTTTCTAATTCTAATATTAAGCCTGAAGGCAGTGGTAAGAAGTATGTCCCTACAGCTAATGCAGCAGCTCTTGCTCCATTCCCCACGAGCAGGTCAACTTCTCTTTTCTGCAGTGGTCTATTTCTCTTTAGTCCCTGGATATTTATACAAATATTGGATCCACATCCGGTATCTAATACCCAAGAAGCTAATGAAGTAGATATATTAACCTTGATAACAAAATTACCTGAAGTAGAAGTTTCAGAAGACTTCTTTCCCTTCAAGCTAGCGAAGTAAGCCTTGCAGCTCCTCTTCCAATGACTTTTCACTCCACAGTGATAGCATGGGTCATCAGATTTGGTATTGTCCTTGCCTGCTTTGACTGCTTTGTTATTGCCCTTAACCTTTTTGGATGTTTTCTTAAAACTTCCTTTGATTTTCCTCTTAGTACCCTTGGTGGAATGAATAGGTAAGACATGCCCAATGCTAGCCTTGACATTGGGCTCCACAGTTTTAAGTATATTAAGCAATTTAGGGAGTGTGCATTCGATCTTATTTATATTAAAGTTCATAATAAACTGTGAATAACTATCTGGCAGAGATTGAAGAATTAAGTCAATACTTAGTTCGTGATCCATGATAAAACCCAATGAACCCAGTTTTTCAATGAAACCAATCATCTTCAGCATATGAGCACTGACTGAAGATCCCTCTGCCATTTTGCACCAGTATCTTTGTTTAGAGGTCTCATAACTCTCCACACGAGATTGTTCATCATACAACTCCTTGAGATGAAAAATCATAGTGTAAGCATCCATACCCTCATGTTGCTTCTGCAACTCAGGTGACATAGCTGCAAGCATCACACATGATGCAATGTTATCGTCATCACTGTGTTTGTTGTAAGCAACCACCTCTTCCTGAGTGGAATTTTCAGTAGGTACCACTGGAAAGGGCTGCTCAAGGACATACCCAATTTTCTCATGCTTGAGAACAATTCTCAAATTGTGGTGCCAATCGAGAAAATTTGGTCCGGTCAGTTTGTTGGCATCCGGTATGCCTCTCAAATTCATATAATTACTCATGATTCAAAAACTGTAAATGAAGAAAAATATAGAATTAATATGTATTATAATGCATATGCACAAATTCATTATAGACTTTAATTAAACGTGCTCCCACTATTTAAAATAAATTCATGACCCTCATATATAAATTATTTGAATCTACATTTGATTCCAGTGGACTGGGATCCCATTCGTTGTATCAAGATTTTGAGTGTACTCAACAAATCTTAATAAAACATTTGGGTAGATATTATTATCAATTGTATCTCCATACAACTCCCAAATCATTAAACTGACAACTCTTTTGTCTTCACACATCTTATGTGTGAGCTTAACATGTCTCTAAAACTTATCTCCTTGAGTGTACTCAACAAAAGATAAATTTTAGTTAAGTCAAACCCATCATTCAGAAATATCAAACCCAACATTGGATCAACACCAATGCACCATCTCCTTGGTCTCCACCTCTTCTTGTGCCTTCAATTAGTCAAACTGTAACATGTATCCTATACTAGTTGGCACGCAGGCCTAAAAGAAATCAGACTCGCAGATCCATAATAATAACAATAATAACGGACTCGCAGGTCCAACATAATAAAGAGCTCACAGGCCCATAACAACAATAATAACAACGGACTCGCAGGTCCAAAATAATTAAGAGCTCGCAGGCCCATAAAACAACAAGAAGTAAATCAACCATTTAGCACATCCATATGATCGAGTCCATAATCATCCATTATTAAAATTAATCACATAAATGTTTCCTATGTATAATATCTAATATTATATTCAATGTCTCATAAAGCTAGCAATTATAATCATCAAAACTAAATTAAAATTTTGGATCGAAATAATTAAATAATTAATTAATCATATTAATTAATTAACTTAATTGGCGGGCCTACTTAATTAAAATAAAATTTTAACTAAATCCCGAATTAGAGCCAACTCTAATTCCATAACTATTGGGCGAAGTAATTTAATTAAAATCGAATTTTAATTAATTATTAAATTAGAGTCATACTCTAAATTTTAATTTGTATTGGGAAGTGGTATTAAATTCAAATCAAATTTTAATTAATATAATATTAGAGTCCAACTCTAATAAAATTGAATTAATATTTTTTGATTTAGGACAA